>NC_050465.1:23644200-23944200 GCF_903995425.1 Onychomys torridus
TTCTAGAACAGTAAATAAAATTCCACAGCTGCTGCTGCTCTATGACTCAGTGCCAATATCAGGAGTAGACTGTTTTCCTTTTATCTGGGTCTACTGCGGGGTGGCATTCCTCACTCGGTCCCTCCTGGAGGCTCGCTTCTGGCTGCCAGCAAGCTGAGGCTGTCCATTTTCATTTAAGCTGCCTCTAAATCCACTTTATGTGTTTTTTCCCTCAATTCTAAATTTTGAAATATCTTTCCAAGGAGGAGAAAGATGTAGTCCTCTGCTGGTAACATGAAATACTTTTAGTTGCTTTCTTCTATCTGTTTTGCTATTTCTTTTTTCTTTTTCTTTTTTTTTTCTAAATAGTAGACTAGGATCCTACTGATACCCACATACCCCAGCAGGGCTGTAAGCCTTACCCCTAGATACTAGCTCAGATGGACCTTTGGCACACCCTCTGCTCCCCTGACCTTGCCTCTCTACCCTCCCAGCCTATCTCCAGCCTGCTCCTCACAGCACTTTTCCTCTGCCTGCCCCTGTACCCTTCTCTTTCCCCTCTGCTTAGCTGTCTACCTTCCTGGTCTTAGCTCTTTTTCAGCTTAACCAGAAGAAGAACTCTGTTCTTAGTTAGGGGCCTCCCATGTTCTCTGTGGTCATCATAGACAATGCCCTCTTGAGGAATCCTGTTGAAATTGTCTCCTGCTCACTAATCTTCCTTATAGCACCTTGCCCCCAAGCACCTTAGCATAGCCACCATTTTTTTTTCTTGCCTGCTTCTTACTCTTCCTGATCAACTAAGTTTTCAACAAATATTTTTGTTGAATAACAGAAAGGACAAGATGCCCAGTTCGTAGGCAATGATATAAACAAAGGCAGCTACTCAAGAGAAAGAGGAGTCCTCAATGTCACACCCCACTGTACCTAGGAAAATCCACCATAAACATCAGCTGGTCGGTTCTTGTTGAATATGCTCCATCTCTGCCTCTCCCAGACCATTGATCTCCTCTGCAAAAAATACTTGAGTTAAAGGCACCAAACTAGTCCCTAAGGAGCAGCCAGAGGATAATAAGAAATGGCCTCTATCTGAAATGACCTGAAAGAGATTTGAACTGTAGCCACACACAGATATGACTACACAGTTAGGAGTTGACCAGACATTCCTTACTTGACATCCAGTATCTGCAGAATGGAATCCAAACCCACCATCCTTCAAGGCCTCTGGCATCTGACCTGGAAATTTATTTTTCTTCCTTTTTGAAAAAAAGACTCCATTGCTATGAAGGTACCATTTCAGTAAATGGGACATCCACTCATTCATCACGGCACCAGCCATGTGGCACTCAAAGAATCCTTTCCTTTCTCTGGAACATGGTCTGTTGTAGTAAGCCATGAGTGACCCAACTTACGTACTGCTGAATGCCAAGATGACCCTTCCTGGGGACCCCCAACACTTTGTGCTAAGCTATATCCCATCTTCCTGAACGGGGCCAGACCCAACTGCCTCATCCAGGTGCTTATCTTCTGCAATGGTCTCAGGACACAGTGGGGAGATAGCTCTATGCCCTGATTAATTTATATGTGCTCTTTCCTTACCAGTATCATTCTGTACTCTCCTCTCATCCAGGCCTTTACATGATGTGGCTTCAGCTACTTGGAGTCACCTGTGTTCAGAAATTCCTAAGTGGAAAATACCAGAAATAAATAATGTATGGGTTTGAAATTGTGTACTTTGTGAGCAGTGCGATGAAATGACATATTGCTTTGCTTCACCAGACCTCTGATCACTTTGACCAGCATAGCCATGGTGTCCATGATAGCTACCTGCTAATTGCCATCTTGATTCTCATATAGAGACAGTATTATAGTAGTTTAAGTTCAAGTAATTCTAGCTGTACTTAGTAGTGGCCCATTTTATTGTTCTTTTACACTATTATTTATTGGTAATCTCTTACTCTGCCTAATTAAGTATGCTTTATAGAATGTTTGTATAAGAAAAAAACCTAGTACTGTATACAAGTGCAAGATTTCAGAGACTGCATTGGGCTTTTAGGACACATGTCTTCTGAATAAGGGGGACTGGTGTCTTTATGTATTTTTGTGTTCTTAGAACCCAATGAGAGTCTACGACTACCATATATATTTGAGAAGATGCTCATTTCTAGCTGGTGCAGACCCTTTACTCCTGTGACATAAAAGACCAGGTTCCACAAGTCTGACACAGTCACACATAGCACAGTTGGCTTTGCACAGGCCACCCAACCCTCTCTTTCTGAAAGCATTATGAGCACCATGCTCTACTGGCCTGACTTTCCTCCCACAACTTCAGCCCCAGACTTTTTAATTTAAGGTTGAATACTTGAAAGCATTCCACAGATCTTGTCTCCTTTCTTTACAGAGTCCCTCTGGGGTATGACATTTCCACAGCAGACCTCCTCTTTCCCCTGGTTTCTCTGTCAGTGAATGGCATCTCCTCATTCTAACTAGAGCCAGAAAGCAGATAACAGCAATGGCTTTTCTATCAACACCACCCTCTCTGGAAAAGCGGGTAGGGAGGGCATCTATTGAGTCTACCTCTTGACTCCTTTGTCCTTCTGTGACTCCCCCATTTGAGCTGAGGCTACCCAAATTTGAGTATCATCATGTCTCACCTGATTGCCGTAAAGATAGTCCCTCTCTTTTCATTTTCCTACCCTCTGTTCTCACACAAGCCACAGCGACATTTTTAATGTCAAATGTAATCATGTCATATTTCCATGGAAAGCTCCTTACAGTCCCCATATTGTTCTGAGTGTGAAGTCAGGTTTTCTTAAGGAAACTCTTTCTCACCCATTCCTTTTAACCTCTGCTTCACCATCCCTATCTTCCAGCCCCTCTGTTTCTTTTCCTTGCTCTGAGGTCCAGCCATGTCTCTGCTTATGTTGCTGCCACTGCCCACCTCTACCCTCCCTGCTGACAAACACATGCACAAAAGCCTAATCTACTCCCAGTAATTTAGTTAGATTCCAGTGTGGACTTCCAAAGCATCCATCTATGGTGACTGGAGAACAGAGTCCTTTTTCTCTCCCATCAAAATAGTTTCTGTTTTTCCTTCTTATATCCAACCATACTGTAGCATCATAGTTGTTGGTCTGTGTACTCAATGACAGTCTACAAGGAGGGTGAGTGCATGGATGGATGGATGGATGGATGGATGGATGGATGGATGGATGGAGTGGGTGGACTATTAGATGAATTAATTTATCACCTCTATAAAATGAGAGCTTGTTCATAGTCTATTCTTCTTTTAAAAGTAAGGGAACTTCTACAGAATGCATCAATCATGTGTGAAACTGTAAAAGTTGATACAGAATCACCCTCAGGGACTTTCAGTTTTAAAAATGCATTGCATTTGTGTCGGTATTTGTAAAAAGCAACTTTAAAAATCAGTTTTGACATACTAACAACCCCATATTTAGCAGAATGAACAAGAAGTATTGAGATTCATTTCCCAGAGCAGGGAAAAAAAAAACAAGGCTCAGAATAATGAAATCTTTGGTTAATGGACTCACAGAGATTTGACCTCCATGGATAACTGGTTACTAGAAAACTGAACAACTGTTTCTCTACCAGGGTAGCCTCAGGAGACAGAAACACAGGTAATGAAGCATGTCATGAGAAAGGTCAGTACCACATCAATCCCTTTTACTTGGTCAGTCATCTAGCAAATACTTTTGATTGTCTAGTGTGTGTCAGGTCCACAGGCAAAAGTGAGGGTTGTAGGGGTCTCAGCATTTACACAATGGGAGAGAGAAATCAATTGAAACCATGGAAAGTTGTATAACATTAGAGATGCAAGAATAACCCCATAGAAAAGGTCTAGGAGTCACCACATGGCACATGACAAGGGATATCTGAGGATACTTTGTAATACTCATAAAGCAGGTGGCCTGACATGCCAAAGCATATGCTTCTTGAAAGTTTAAGAGTCAATGGAAGAACACAGACAAAGCTTTATGGACTAGTGGGGAGCATAGTTCATTAGAGACTCCTTTACTTTCCATTCTGAGTCAGGATACAGCTGGTGTCTGGCCAGTTGTAGTTGAAAAGTTGGGAGAGGAGCAAGACAGTGCAGGAAGCTTGGGGAGAGAAGGGTGGGACAAGATAGGAGTCAGTGCCTGGCACTGTGATCCTCCATTCTAGAAGAGCTACCTCCCAGTGCTGGTGGCCGAGCTCCTGCTGCAAGAGCTTGCCCCCTGGGTCTTCACTGGAAATCACCCAAGGCTAGGAAGTTTCTCTTGGCCTCAGCACTGGACCTTCAGTCACATACCAGTGTGACCACTGGTGGTATAATGAGGGCATGTGCCAGTGAGGCACAAGGAAGCCTTCACCAGAACTGCACAGCATCAGTTGCTGTAGCGAAGCAGAAGTTCCAGAAAAGTGAATCAGAACTAGAACAAGAGTGATAAGCTGGCCTCAAGACTTAGGAGCACCATGGTCCTAGGACATAGACCCATGAGAATCCATACAAGTTTCCACACATGGGCAAACAATTTAAGAGGCCAATGTTGGGGCTTTCAGTGCCAGCCCACTGGGAAACTAGCGCATCTCATTGCCATTAACAATAAGAGAAAAGCACTTCTTCCTGGGAACTCTCGGTAAAACCAGTGGCTGTGGTTTGAGCATGGTTTACCCAGAACTCATGTTTGTGTGTAATTCCCGTAGTCCTATGATAATGGTTTTGTGAAGGTAGAAAATCCAACCATAGTGTTTAGAAGTGCAGCCTTTGGGAAGTGACTAGATGGGCCACTGGGGTAGAGCTCCCACATGGAATTCTTCATGCTTATTGATGAGAAGAGAGAACACAGAGAGGGATACATTCTACCTCAATGTGATGCAATCCAAGGAAGCTTTCCAGAGTCTTTGCTATGCTACTTGGGCTCCTAGCTTAAAACTATGCTCAAAATAAATACTTTTCTTTATAACTAACCAGCCCCAGATATTCTGTTACAGTACCAAAAAGCTAACAAACATTGGAATGAGATTCTTGAGTATACTTTCTTTTTTAGTTCGTCTTTTGAGAAAATATAATTATATCATTTAGCCTTCCCTTTCCTCCCTCGGAGTCCTCTTAAATATCCCTCTTTGCTCCCTTTCAAATACATAATCTCTCTTTTCATTTATTGTCATTGCATTCATATATGTACACGTATATACATATATAATCCATAAATATAATCTACTCTGTCTGTATAATGTTACTTGTATAGAAGTTTTCAGCGCTGACCATTTGGTGGAGGATAACCAATGGTGTGCTCTTCCCTGGGGAAGACTGTCTCTCTCTCAGCACTCCTTACTCTGCAGGTCTTTGTGTAGGGCTGAATCTTCTTCGTGGACTTTCCCTGTCCACTTTACAGTGTCTGTTGATGTCTTTGTTCAGCTCGTGTTTAGGCAGTTGTGTTGGGGAGACTTTGTAGGTGTAGCTTCTGACATTCCTAAGAGATACAGTCATACAACAAACTCCCGGATCCTCTGGCTCTTACAATCTTCCTGCTCCTTCTTCTGCAATGTTCCTTGAACCTTACAGCTGCTCCACAACTCCACATTTTGATTGACTGTAGTTTTCTACAATGTTCTCCTCTGGATACAGAGACAAGTTTCCTTGATGAGAGGCAAAGACTACTCTTACCTTTGGGTATAAGGACAAATGTTTAGAATGTTGTTAGGGATTATCCTGATGTAAAATGGTGGCTGTAGGTTCTTCTCCAAGATCCATGATTTCATTACCCTTGGGTAGTTGGCTAGTTTTCCAGCACTGTGCATAGGTTCCCTCTGGTTGAATGGGGCTTAAGTCCAGTTAGAGAGATGTTGGTTACCATCAAGGTATGTGTATCGCCAATGCAATGTTAAATTTATCATGCCATGCTTGTTCATTGTTGGGGTTCATAGATGTCATATCTGTGTAGGATTATTGGTTGCTTCCCCACTTTGGAAGCTCAAATGGTACCTTCTGATACCATGAAGCTGGTCTGTAGTGGGGAGGCTTTCAAATCAGTTCTGACTAAGGAGCCTCTGGGCTCTGTTTCTGAAGTACACGAAGCCTTAAGCAATAGCATCTTTTTGTTTGTTTGTTTGTTTGTTTTTCGAGACAGGGTTTCTCTGTGTAGCTTTGCACCTTTCCTGAAGCTCACGTTGGAGACCAGGCTGGCCTCGAACTCACAGAGATCTGCCTGCCTCTGCTTCCCAAGTGCTGGGATTAAAGGTGTGAGTCACCACTGCCTGGCAAGCAGTAGCATCTTATCTTTCACCTCTGGGGCAGGGGCTCAACCAAGGATAAGAGCAATAGCCAATAATGTTTTAAGAGTCTCTTGGACAACTCTGGCCTGTGTACACTTTCAAAAATCCTTCACAACAGAGAATTGTAAGAGTTTGTCTGTTTCCTGGGTTTTATTTTTATGCTCATCCTTGCTTTTTAATTTCACCATCAGGCAGCTATAACCTGCAGTTTCCCCTGGAAGCTGTGTCCCTTGGGAAAACACTTTAGGGAGCTGTTCTTCAACTCCTGGTCTGTAGTGATTTGTGTCCTCAGCACCATGTTTTCTGCTTTGCCCTAATCTGGTCTCATTCCTGGATGTCAGATCCACAGCAGTACAGTGCTGTACTGGTTCCTCAGATGCCCACCCACAGTGGTCACTGTCCAGCAGCCCATAGCTGGATAGTTACTACAAATACTGTCTTTAAGTGAAGCTTGGCTTTCATGTGCTTCTACCCCCCCCCAAAAAAAAGTTTCTGTCCAAAATCAAATTTTCCTGTGAGTGGGATTTGGAAAAGCAGCCAGGCCATCCTTTCAGCAAGGGGTGACTATGGTTCCTTACTTAAAAGTGTCCCCTCAGAAACCATCAGCCCAAAATTATGTTGCTTTGTTCTGTGTGTTAGTATCCTGACCAGACACTGGAGATCGGAAGAGATTCCAGCGCTGTGCTAAGACCAGTTCTGTCTCTAACACTAGTGTTACCATTGACTGGTCTGACGTAAGCTGAATACAAAGAAAAGAGGATGACATGGCCTCAGGGTGTTGGTGTGATATTACCTTCCTAAGAGTAAATGATGTCAGAACATGGGAAGCAGTTTGAATAGATTCATATTGAGGCAACAGCAAAATATCTATTGACCATGATGTCCTAGATGAGTAAATAAGGATACAGTCCTAATGTGGACAGAGTTCAGCCACGCCCCAGCACACACATGTCCTGTCTCCTAGAAAATACTATAATTACAGAGAGACAACAAGAGAAACTACTTTCATCTCTTAATCTTAACTTTTAATTAATCTTAATTTTTAAAATGCTCTTGTGGCTGGAAGAACATGATAACTGGCACATGGCACTTTCTCTTCTCTGTATTTTTCAGCCATTAAAAACACATATAGCAGCAATGAAGTTCTCTAAAATCATTTCTTGCTGGTAATGTGCTTTTCCATGACGTCAGTGAGCTTCTGTAAGTTGATGAATTATTCTGAAAGCCACAGTAAAGGCAGACTTAATGCAATGGTGAACTCTCTCCTGCTGCCACTCAGCAGACTTATTATCCAGGCTGGTTTCCTTGCTTTGGAATCAAGAACCATTATTAGCAGGTTACAGAAATATCCCCTTGCTCTGTCTTGGGGGAGGAGGTGGGGCTCCACGAGTCACTTGACAGACGCAACTTGATTCTGGTCTTAGTTCTGTACCCTCATTCACATGGATTCCGGTGGTGGCGAGGCCGAGCTGAGAGCTGATCTGAGGGGAAGATCCTATGTTTCACAGTTCCACAAGGAAATTTCCCATTTATGTTACTTTCATTTTGTCTTCTTCAAAAACAGAATTCTTCAGGGGAAAAGATGTTATATTATGTAAATAAAAGGAGACAGATGGGTTAAAGGGAGAGAAAGAATATTTCCATTTCCACTCAACTTTGGAAATCTAGGCCAACACTGATTAAAAAAAAAAAAAAAAAAAGCACGTAGAAACACAGATTGAAACCAGATCAGCCCTACAAGAGATCAGCCCAGCGCTGACTCCTCACAGCAACTAGCTGCAGACAGACTCCAAGCTCCCTCTTCTGAGTGCTGCTGTCCAGCTGGGCTTGCTCAGGTTTGATTTTTCGTTTTTATTTTGTTTTAATAATTTGAGTCATCACTGGTCAAAATGAATCACAGGGGTTTTTTATGTGATGCTTGGAGGACATTTCAAAGGCATGAAACCTGTCATACCAGAATGGCTTGGCCCTTCACATGCAGCCTGAACTTCTTACTACACCGACATGTTAAAATTTAAACTCTCACTTCGGCGACATTTTCATTAGTACTTCTTATCCATGCTCTGGCTCTTGAATTTTAATGTCTGTCTTAAGAAGAAAGAGAGAGGGGAAGCTCCTTAGGCAGACACTATTACTTTGTCAGGCATTGGGGCAGACGCCTGCAATCCCAGCACCCAAAAGCAGAAAAAGGAAAGCCATTTCAAGGCCAGCTGGGCGAGAGATCCTGTCTCAAACAAACAGACCAAGTATTACTTGAACCTTGGGCCTTGTTGAACAGCTAGCCAGAATCTTGGTGTCATGAAAAGTATGGCAAGTTTAGAGAATATAAACTTGGGTTCTCGAGAGATATAAACAAGAACTGTGGTACAGGGCAAAAAGAATTGTATGTGTTTGTAATTCTAAATAATGGATGAGTGAAGGCACTAGATGAACGGTAACCCTCCAACTCCAACTGACTCATGTAATAGGGCAGTTCTGTTCTTAGGCTCCATTAAGACCAAGAAGAATAGAACTCTAGTAGCTGGAAACATCAGAGAGGAAGGCTGGGCTAAGAGCCTGTGCATCTGTGTGTCTCTGACCTGTCTGTGTACTTTGCGTAGTAACATAGTAAATTACAGTCTTGGCAGAAACAGGAAATTCAGAGGTTCCTGGGGAGTTGTCCTTGGCTCAGAGTCCCACATGTTTTACCAATTTCTCCCTCTTCTCCTTCGTGACAGGGTTACCCTCCCTCTGCTCCTCCAAGGCATGTACTACCAATGGTGCCCACTGTTTGCACAGACCTTGCTCCTGGTCCTGACTTTACAGCATGTATAGGTCTCGAGGTCCTGCCTGCTGCCTCTCTGTTCCAGGAGTCTTGATTTACCAGGCTACTCAGCAGACTCCTGACCCAACTCCATCACATAGCTCAGCTCTTCTGATGTGTTCTGTATTCATATCCCTCCTCATACCTGACCATGACTGCTGCCTAAGACAAGTACAGATGGGTGGGCATGGATGTTAGTGGCTGTACAAGTCTTTGCGCTGGTTTCTTTCTTCTGCATGTGAACAACCAGTTCTCCAGCACCATCTGTTGAGGAAACTGTCTTCCTCCAGTGTGCATTTGTGAGATAATTAGACATCTACAGTTTCATGGGCTAATATTTGGGTCCCCTACTCTAGCCCATTGATCTGTGTGTCTGCTAAGCACCAGCATCATGCTGAGTTCCTTACTCTGGATCTGTAGTATATCTTGAAATCAGGTATGCTAATGCTTCTCACATTATTCTCACTGCTCAAAATTTCTTTGGTTATAAGGGGGTTTTTGCATGAATTTGGGGTATATTTTTTTAATTTCTATGAATTATGAAGTTGCAATTTTGACTAGGATTGTATCAAATCTGTGGACTGTTTTCAGTAGGATGGTATTGATTTTGCCCATCCATGAGATGTCTTTTCATCTTCTAGTATCTTCCTCTATTTCTCTTGTATGTGTTTTAAAGCTTTCCTTGTTCATGTGTTTTACTTTTGTGTTTAGGTTTCTTCCAATGTATTTTTGAGGCTCTTATGAATAAGATTGTTTCCATGGTTACCTTGTCAGTATGTTTATTATTGGTGTATGGGAAGGCTACTGATTCTGTATGTTACATTTGTAACTTGTCACTTTGCTGGGAGTGTTCATGAGCTGTAGGAATTGTCTGTTGGGGTCTTGAGAGTCTCATGAATAGAATCATTTCCTCTGAAAAAAAGAATACTTCTTCCTTTTCTATTTGTTCATCTCTTATTTTCTTCTCTTGCCTTATTGTTCTAGCTAAGACTTCAAATACTATATTGAAAACTAATGAATATAGTGGACATGGTTATGGTGTTCCTGATTTTAGTGGGCATGCTTTGACTTATTCTTCATTTAACAAGATATTGGCCATGGGTTTGTTGTGTGCAGCCTCAATTATGTTGAGATACAATAACTGTATCCTTAGATTCTCCAGGGCTTTCGTTCTATAGGGATATTGGAATTTACCAAAGTTGTTTTCTGCATCTACTGAAATGATCATGTGATTTCTGTCCTTGAGTCCATTTATATGATACGTTGTATATATTGATTTATATGTGGTGAACCATCTCTGGAATGAAGCCAAAATGATTATGGTGTATTTTTGAATGTAATTGGCAAGTATTTATTGAGACATTTTGCCTCTATGTTCACTGGGGAGATTGGTCTATAATTTTTTTTTTTTTTGGTTATGTCTGAACATGGGTTAGCAATCAGCATAATGCTGCCTTATAAAAAGAATTTGGAAAGATTCTTTTCTTTTCTCTTTTATGGACTAACTTGAAAAACATTAGCTTTAGTTCCTCACTAAAGGTCTGGTAAAATTCTGCGGTGAATCCATCTGGCCCCAGGCTTTTTTTGGTTGGTAGGTTTTTAGCTGCTGCTTCAATCCCCTTGCTTGTGATAAATCTCTTCAATTTTTTTTTTGTTAAATCACTTCTTGAATAACTTTGGTAGGTCCTATACATTTAAGAGTTTGTCCCATTCTTTTTAAATTTTCTAGTTTGTAATGATTGGGAATTTCATACATGTGTACAATAAAATATGACAATCTCAAACTATTAAGCCGAGAGGCGCATAGACTACACGCGATCTTATCCAAAGGCAGAGATTACTACCCATTTCTACCAACAACAACCCTCATTTGCCTTCCACACACCCCTTACAACTTCCTTCCTGTTTTCTTTCCTTTTTCTTATATAGCTCACTAAGTCATGTTATTACTGCCTATATGGACATGGGTGTGAAGTCATCCACTGGAACATGAGAATCCAACTGATAGACACATCCTCAAAAAGGGATCACACCCCCTTGCCTCCCACAATCGACTTCCAATAGCTTCTTAGTGGTGGCTGGGCCTGAAGTTTATCTATCCCATCTTGTGACAGAATTTTGGCTATGGTTTTAAAGTACATCCTATGATCCTCTCTTGTAAGGGCTCCCTTTTGTCTCTAAAGTTATTAATTTAGGTTTCTTTTCTATTTATTTATTTATTTGGTTAATTCAGCTAATGATTTATCAAATTTGCTTTTTTTTCCCCAAGATCAAACTCTTCATTTCAGTAATTTGTTTGTTTGGTTGTTTTCATTGCTTTCTTCTCAGTTTGGGGTTGGTTTGTTCTTGTTTGAATGAGGTCTTGAGATGCATCATTAAGTTATAAAACATGGAACTGAATCGTATACTATAAGACATAGGCACAAGTAATAGCTTCCTAATAAGGATGTCATGCACTCAGGAAATAAGACCAACAATTGCCAAGTGGGACTTCATGAAGGTACAAAGTTTCTAAACAGCAAAGGAAATTATTATTCACATAAAAGACAACCTTTAAATGGGAGAAGGTAAATACCACTTATGTATCTGACAGAGGGTTAATGTCTAGAATGTAGAAAGAACACCAAGAAAGCAAACAGCTGAAGAAGAACCAGAGTAAAGAATAGAACAGAGGATCTAAAAATAAGAATATCAATGGCTAAGAAAAAAATTGAAAAGTGTTCAACATCCTTAACCACCAGGAAAATGCAACCTAAAACTACTTTCAGATTATGTCTCACCCAAGTCAAAATAGCTTTTATTAAAAAGTCAAGTGATAGCAGGTGCTGAAGAGGATATAAGGAAGGGAGAAGTTTTATTCACTGGTAGTGGGAGTATAAGCTGATGTATCTGTTGTAGAAATCAGTATGGAGGTCTTTCAAAACAACTAGATAATACCATAATTTGGGTTATACCACTATTGGAAATCTATATATTGGGAGTTTATACCTTGGAAGTCTATATCTTTTACAGACATACTTGGTCATTCACATTCACTGATGCTCTATTCACAATAGGTAGGACATGGCAACAGCCTAGGGGTCAATCAGTGATGAGTGGATAATGAAAATGTAGTGCATAAACACAATGGAATTCTATTCAGATGTAAAAAAGAAAAGAAGTTTGCAAGTAGTACAATGGAACTAGGAAAAATTATAGGAATAATAATAAACCCAGGAAATCCAGACCCAGAGTGACAAACACCATGTGTTATCTCTCATATGTGGGTCTTACCTTCAAATGTTTAGTTCTTTGTGTTTACCTTATAGAACTTAAAGAAGTCATGAAACTAGAAATGTTTTAAGGGTAAGGGATGAGTAAAAACTCGTATGAAAGTAGAGAAAACTACCGGGGGCTAAAAGGTTCAGTCAGGTGTTGAGGCGGGGGAATGGGGAGGTGAGGGGAGAAATAGTTAAGCAAAATGAAGGATCTAGGAAATAGCCATATGGAAACTTACTGACTTGTAATCTAATTAGAAGATATAAGCTTAAAAGGTAGTTAAGAGGGAAATGTTCTGCATTGCTGGATAATGATTTTCTTAGGAAGTCATTGTTATCAAACAGAAATCCCATCTGGGTATGGAATACCTCCTGATACATTGTGAGAGACCCTGGGGGAATCTCCAAGGCAATATAGGCTAATGCCATTGCTTTTGATCCTCCACCAGAAATAGATGATAAGTTCCCATTTCTTTTTTTTTTTTTTTTTTTTTTTTTTTTTTTGGTTTTCGAGACAGGGTTTCTCTGTGTAGCTTTGTACCTGTCCTGGAACTCGCTTTGGAGACCAGGCTAGCCTTGAACTCACAGAGATCCGCCTGGCTCTGCCTCCCGAGTACTGGGATTAAAGGCGTGCGCCACCACCGCGCCCGGCTCAAGTTCCCATTTCTAAAGCCCGAACATGCCTCAGTTGCAAGATAGGAAGCAAGACAGTGGGAGCCGGGGAGAAGGCTTTTTTCCCTACTTCCATAGTGCCAGAGTTGTTGAGCAGACTGTTAGAGGAGAAAAACAACAACAGTGTTCCCCAGTTATGATCCTATGACCAACAAACAATAGTGTCACCTGGCAGACAAGACATGCCCATAAGTACAATATTGGCATGACTGTTATGGGAGTAACCAACTGTTCTTGGATTAGATTTGAGCCCTGCTGCATAGGAGTCAATACATGCTCAGTACTGTTAACACAATCCAATTTTGAAAAAATGTCTGGAAAGATCAGAACTTTTTTTTAGCTATATTGATATGGTACCAGATTGCACTCTAAATATTAATGTTTATACCCATAGACAAATACCCCTCTCATCCATAATTTGAGAATCTTCTTTTTGTATTGATCAATGGTGAATGCAGAGATTTATGGCCTCTCAGGATGCTTAGGATAAATGACAGTTGAATGCTCAGCCCTAAGCTAGACATTTATATAGTACCCCTTAGGCTCCAGGAAACTGAAGTAGAAGGGTCAAGAAGAGTGAGATGCAGAAGACAGGGAGGAGAGATGGAGATGCTGTCTTCAGAGCCTGGTCCCAACATTGCAAACATGATTGCATAGCAGTTGTGGTACCCTGCAGTAGGCCTGTACAACACTGAGACTATCACTTCATGGATCAGAAAGTGACTCATAGAGTCTTAATCCTTCCAGTTAAACTATTGTCAACTGATGGATTCTGCAGAAAGAATAATCAGTGTCCTTCAATTACTACCAAACAGTAAACCCACCAGGCTCCAATGGATAGTTCCAAACCCATGGCCCATAGTTCTAGCCACTCAGGAGGCTAAGGCATAAGGATCCCAAGTTTATGTCCTGCTTAGCCAACTTAGGGAAAGCCTATCTTAAGTATTTGTAAACTGATGAAAAAGTTGAATATGTGGGCTAGCAATCAGCACAGCATGTCTCTAGCTTGCACAAAGCCCTGGGGTTCCATCCTTGGTATTGCTTAATAAATAAGGGGGGTGCAGTTAACAAAATACTCTAAAATCTCATGGCAAAGCAAGACCTATTAATATCTTAGCATTTTTTGTCCTTTTAATTTCATAGTAGAAATTTTAAAAATATATAAAAGTATGCAGTGAGAATTCTCTCTTACACCCATTGCGTATCTTCATATCCCTCCCTGCACCTGCTGTTAGTGGCCTCAGGCAATGCTCTAGAGTGTCTTTGTACCCGAGAAAGCAAAGGAGTAGAGTGCCTGAACCTCGTCTTTTAAAATGTTAAGTAGTTTGCCATATGCGTGGTTCTAATTTGAATTTCTTTCATGTAGCTATATGTTCTAGGGATTTTATCTACCTCTACAGGCTGAAATGGAGCTCCATGGGATGATATACTATTATTTAGCTATACCTCCACTGTGGGCACATGGGTGTTTTCAGTCTTGTTCATTATAAGGCAATGCTATAATAAATATCCATAGACATATGTCACTTTGCAAACATTCTTTTAGTATAAATATCCCAATGGCACAAGAAAGAAACACATGCATTTGTTACTTTCATAGCAATTTGCCAGAGTATGCATTTAAATACTAAAATAGTGTGTCATCAAATATTAAAGATTGGTTCTGCCCACATGATCTTTGGAAGATGCTTTCACTTTCATTTTATAATTGGTGGTCAGTGTTTTTAAGCTATGAGTTAGAGGTACATTTTTTTTTTCATGATTAAGGATCATTTGTTTCTCTTTAAGTGAACTGTTTTGTATTACTGTGTTAGTTCCTTTTTTCTCATCCTTTTTAGTTCTTTGAGAATTTTTTGTAATATATTTTGATCATATTCAATTAACTTCCTTCCCCCAACTTCTCCCAGACCTGCTCTTGCTTCCCTTCCTCTTTTTAGTTTCTGCAAACCCGTCAATCATGGTGTGTGCTGCCACTGTTCTTAGGGGAACCCAGAGCCACACTAGCCTGCTGGGGCCACCATTAAATCTGTCCGTCTGTCCGTTACCAGCATCTCCTCAGCCGGGGAGCACCTGCACCCCTTACACTGGGGCCTGGTCTAGCATGAGCTCCTGCACGCTGTCATGACTGTCATGACTGTCATGATGGGCTGACCTTGGGTCATGACTGTCATGATGGGCTAACCTAGGGTCAAAACTGGCATGATGGGCTAACCTAGGGTCATGACTGGCATGATAGGCTAACCTAGGGTCATGACTGTCATGATGGGCTAACCTAGGGTCATGACTGTCATGATAGGCTGACCTAGGGTCATGACTGTCATGATAGGCTGACCTCTGGACAATGGCCGGGTCAGTAGGAGTTGGTTTATCACTGTGTCCACTCAGCTGAGTCAAAGTGATGGGATCTCTTTGGGGCCTGTGACCCATCCAGCCGTGAGGTATTTGCCCAAACTCTTCTGGATTTTATTCTCTCCTGAAGTATGTTACATATGTAGGACCCTTGCTCTCTGTGTGGGGCTTGCCCTCCTGTCTCAGTGTGGGCATAAAACTCAGAATCCCAACCACTGCAAAGTGCACAGTTCAGTGGCCTTTAGTGTGTTTACATGGTTGTGAGGATAGTGCTGTCTGTTACCCAGGACTTTACTGTTACCCTAACCTGAAACTGGGATGAGTGCACAGCTCTCCATCCTCCTTCCCCCAGCCCTGATAGTCGTCACTCTTTGTACATGTTATATATGTGTGTGTATGTATGCATGTGTGTATGTGTGTATGTATGTACGTAATGATTCTAAGTGCCTCATATAGACAGAATCATAGGGTGTTTGTCCTTTTCTGTCTGATTTCTGTCTGCTCATTTCTCTTAGCATGATGCTTTCCTTGTGGAAGTTAGTTCAGATTTCCATCTCTAGCAGGTAAACCTGTGTATTCAGATAACCTTGTTCACATCCATTCATGTGTCAGAAGACAGTAGAGTTTCATTAAAGTTTTTGACATATAACTTCATGTCATCTACAAGCAGGTAATTTTCCTTTCCACTTTGATTATTTTCCTATGAATTAGGAATTATTCTCACTTCATCAGTTTGTTGGATAAGTTTGAGAAGAATTGATAATAGCTTTTTTGGCTTGTTTTAAGTAATTTATTTCATTTTTAAAGATTGTAGTACAATTAAACCTTTTCCTCCTTCCCTTTTCTCATTCCAAACCTTCCCCCACACACCCCTCCCCACACTCATTTTCAAATTCACAGCCTCTTTTTCTATAAGTGTTGATATATGTACATATATTAAGATAATAGCCTTTTAATTGCTTGGTGGAATTTGCTTGTGAAACATTCTGGCCCAGAAGGGGTTTTGTTCATTGACTCAGTTCTCGTATTTATTGCAAGTCCAATCAGATTTTCTATTTCTTCGCACTTAATATTGGTAGATTTTGTTTCTAAAAAGTTATCTGTTGAAAGTGGGAGAAATAGTTTTCCCCAGGGAAAAACACACTAATTGGCTGTATAATAGCAAATGGTCAGCCTTGAAAACATTGAGTATGTTACATCTGTAAATATGTACACGAATGTAAAAATAATTAATTAAAAGAGGCCAAGAATTTGAAATAGATCAAGGAGGGGCATATGGGAGGTTTGGAGGGAGGAAAGAGGGGAGAAATGATATAATTATATCTAATCTCAAAAATTAAAAAAAAAAATTTTAACCTAAAAAAAAAGACAAACTAGAGATAAAAAAAAAATGTTAACTGTTTCATCTGTTATTCACCTATCTATAATAAAACCTCTAGTAATTTTTACTACTATACAATTGATATTAATATTCTCTTTTATATGTAACTAATAATTTGAAAATCATCTTTTTTTTCTTTTAATTGCTGTCAAGTTTGCTGGTCTTGTTTTTTGTTTGTTTGTTTTGTTTTTGTTTTAAACAAACCAGCTCTGAGTTTCAAAACCTTTTCCTTTCTCTGTTATGTTTATCTTTGCTCTTCTTTCTACTATTTTTTAAACACTTTCTTCTAATCTCCCTTTCCCGGGGATCATTCGTATTCTGCATTGTAAGCATCCCCACTGTTGACGTCCCACTTGGTGAAGATTTCTTTTCATCACCTGCACTGTGTTGTGTTTTTATTTAAACATACCTGAGTATTTTCTCATCTCCGTTGGGATTTCCCTCTTTGGTCTGTTGATCCTTTGAGAGTATACTGTTGGAATTCATAAATTTGTGAGTGTTTCAGTTTTCCTTCTTGTTGTCCACTTCTAACTCCATCCAATCATAGTCAGATTATACATATATATATTAAACCAATTGAAACTTGACTTTTACTTAATCTATGGTCTGTATTGAATGCTTCATGTATAATTGAGAAAATGTATGTGGTGTTAGTGGGTAGAATTTGTGTGTAAGTCTGTTAGATTTGCTGGTTTATTGTGTTATTTAAACCTTCTATATCCTTGCTTATCCTTAATTCTTTACTCAAAGTGGCATACCAAAGTCTCTAGTTATTATTTTAGAATATTCTGTTCATCGTTTCAATTCTATCTGGTTTTATATTATGTATTTTAGGATATTTTACTAGATGTGTTGATATATATAATTGTTTCATCTTCTTGTTTATTGAATCTTTTAAAACTTTTCTCTAAGATTTTTTGGGATTTATAATATATTTTGTCTAATAATGTCTTAGTTAGGGTTACTATTTCTGGGATGAAACACCATGACCAAAAGCAACATGGGGAAGAAAGGGTTTCTTTGGCTTACACATCCTGCATTACAGACCATTGAGGGAAGTCCAGTCAGGAACTCTAACCAGACAAGAACCTGGAGACAGGAGCTGACGCAGAGGCCATGGAGAGGTACTGCTGACTGGCTTGCTCCTCATGGCTCCCTCAGCTTGCTTTCCTATAGAGAGGAATACCACCAGTCCAGGGATGGCCCCACCCTCAATGGGTAACTAGAATTGAAGGCATCTCCGGGAAGACGTAGAAACTTAGTGCAATGGAAACTCCCAGAAATCTATGAGGGTGACCTTAGCTAAAACCCCTAGCAATGGGGGAATGGAGCCTGAACCAAGCATCTCCTGTGACCAGGCAAGACTTCAATGGAGGGATTGGGACACCAGCCCAGCCACATAACCTTCGATCTACAATTTGTCCTACAATGTGCTGGGGCATAGGAGGCATAAAAATTGTGGGAGTGGCCAACCAATGACTGGTCCAGCTTGAGACCCACTCCATAAGAGGAAGCCCACCCCTGACACTGCCTGGAGGGCCGGGAACCAGATGCTGGATAGCCTAGAGACCTAAGATAGAACCAAACATGACTGGCAAAAAAAAAAATCAATGAAATGATTCCTAATGATATTCTGCTGTACTCATAGATTGGCAACATGTTATTTTTGTGGGCAACAAAGATCTATTTCAGAAGACAGTGTTTAATTTGGGCCCCATGGTGTGAGTAAAATTTCAATAAACATGAGTAAAGGCCCCAGCTGGCTTTTTCAGAGGAACCACTGCTCTGAGTGCAGGGCATGTGGGGCAGGGGGGTGAGGTAGGGAGGCGGGTGGGGGGGTTGGCATAGAAAGTGGCCTGAGGCAACAGGCAGGGTATGAGATTTGGTACTCCATACAGAGGAGCATTCTGTGTCCTGCAGTCAATGCAAGAGTTTAAGAATCATTTTATTTCAATGTGCAGTTGTTTGCTTTCCATTTTATTTTGGTTCTAAAGAGAATGATGCATGCAGGTTGGAGGGAGGGAACAGAAGATTCTGAAGGTGGAGGCCATGACAAGCCATCATGGGTGTCAGGATGACTGGATGCTAACCATTAAGATAAACGAGGCATTGACTTCCACCTGACCCTGCAAAACTGGGCAACAGCAAAGGTTAAGAAATCCCTCTGCCCTTTGCATTGTGGAAATCAATGTAAAAAGCCCCCACCCTGTGTGACTTACACAAGACTCTATGGTGGCCGCTGGTGCACCAGGGTCAGCCAGACACAGCCTTCCAAATACCTATTCACTCTGCATAAGCAATACATCTTGTTTCATCCAACAGGAAGGAGATGCCTGTCAAACCACCTATGTGTCTGTCTGTCTCTTTCCCAGGACTCCTAACCTGTGCCGCAACCTCAGCCGCACTAGCAAAGAGCCCTTCAGTAAGGACTCCAAGAAGACAGGAGTATAGCCCCAGGAGATAACAATCTTTGTTATGTCAGTGTGCCTCTTCCCCATGCTGTTCCTTCTGGCCATCTGTGCACTTCTCCAGACTCAGTGGAAGCATCTCCTTATTCCAACAGCCTCCTCCTGCCTGACAGCTCCCCCCTCTTAATAATCCTATCCAACAAAGTCTGCTTTTCTCTGCTTTTCATCCGACAGAACCACTTATTTAGGATACAGCGTCACTGACACCTGGTCACTGATGGGATAAAAATTTGAGGGCATGAATTGGGGAAGAATCAAGCCAGGCTGAGAATTGGAGCTTTGGGCAGCCAGCTGAGCAAGAAGTCCATCACCTCCACTCTGCTGTTGGTTCCTACCTGCAATTTAATATGGTTTGCTTTTTTCTCTTGAGAAGAGGCTAATTCCTCTATTTTCAATTTTGGAAGGAAAGTGCAGTTGAAGAAAAAAAAATCTTTGTGGTCCTTATACATAATGATGCATCCAGCTAAAGTAGTTTCTACCATCCATCCCCAAAGACCATATAGCCACAAACATTGGTATCAGTGAATTTGTTTTTATTATATATATTATAATATACATATAATATATATGTATTGTGTGTGTGTGTATAATGTTACCTGTATGTTTGTTTCCTTTGTAAGATTGTCCCCAAGTTTTACCGCTTAAGTTCTAAGATATCCCTGCTGCCCCTTAGCCCTGCTTCTCCTTCCTCGACAAGCTGGTCTCCAGCTTAGTGTCTTATGATCTCTGGCTTCTGAGTCATGAAATGCTTACTAACTTCTCAGCATCTACAGAGTACTCTGTGGTACACACTTGTATCAGCCTACCTCTAATGATGTATCCAATCCGGTCCTTTCTCCCAAATCCTTGCTATTCATAAAAGTCCCCTGTTTTCCCCTTATCCTAAAAACTGAAGATTCAGATGAACTAAAGAGTTCCATGCAGCCTCTACAGTTGATCTTATTGCAGCCCATAGCAGAAAGGTGCTTGGCAGAGGGTGCAATGGCAAGGCTGAAGTGGAGGAGAGGTGGGCCAAGGAGTGCCGATTCCAGAGCAGGGATCTATGGGTCATGCTGTCTGCCTCAGAAGCCGGGTGGAGAAGCTCTCATCCCTAAGGAAGGGCAAATGTTAAGTGTACCCGTTACCCCATTTCACAGGGTGCAACCAAGCTCACATTGTATAGCAGATATGTGTGCAATTCCTGTGTCAACGCGAATTTTTATAAATAAGTGAACCCCATAGATCCTGCTCTTTCTCTAGCCTCCCAGCAGCCACACCCCTGATCCTTTGGGCCCTGCTTTCCTGTTCCTTTGTGACTCCATTCATGTTTCTGTGCTTGTTCTGACAGCTTTAAAAATTAAAAGCTGTCTTCTGAGTCTCCCCTCCATTTTCTCTGTATAATTGGTGCCCCTGCAGAGTGAGGGGCATCCTTAGTGACATAGGACGTGATTCTTCCGGCTTCCTGAGACAGCGTGCACTGAGGTAGATGCACATTAGAAATGACTCCACAATGTGTTCTGTCTGCCATAAGCATAGCTGAATTCTGAATTTCTGTTTTCCTTATCTCCACAAATGAAACATTCATATTTTAAAAAAATTATAGTTTGAATCTGGACCTGGAATGTTGCCCAAAGGCCCACATGGTAAGCTTTCATCCCTAGCCCATTGTGCTATTTTGGGAGGTGATGAACCATTCAGGGAGATGTCACATAATGAAAGGAGATAAGGTCATTAGGGTTGTCCCCTTGGAAAGAAACACTGGGCCACAGGCCCTTACTTTTCTTTTTCTGCTTCCTCCTGGCCATATCTAGCACTTTCCCATGTCCTGTGAATCCATAAGCCAATGGCCATGGGGCCAAAACATTTCACATGGAACCTTCTGAAATCATGAAGTAAAATAAATGTTCCTTCCTTTTTAAGTTGAATATTTCAACTGTTTTGTTTCTATGAGTGGTAGCTGCCTGGCTCAACAGGCCATCTTGTAAATAACTTCAAAAATAGTCTCTCTGTGATGTCCTGGATTTAATTTTAAAATATGTCCAGGTTTTAGCCCTTGCTCTCCTTAGGAGTAAAGCTGAAACCAGCATCACAGTGCAGTGGGACACATGTGATAAGAAGTTTTGCTTTAATCAAATCCAGGGGCCGACTGCTGTGCTATTTCCCAAACCCTTGATTGCATCGTTACCTTGCTTAGCCCTGCATGGCATGGTTGCATATATACAAGGCACAGACAGTGGTTTCCAGACCCTTGCATCAAACCTGCTCGGCATCTGGGTGTACCGTGTGCACTAGCTGCTCTCTGAGCATGCTGTTCCCCAACCACATTGAACATTAAGCGTTGAGCACACTTCAGAGAGCATCCGATTCCTGGATGTGTGCTCTTGCTGCAACAACAAAATCCAAGTCACTCATAATTAATGATAAAGAGGCTTGTCTTGGTCTGGGAGCTATTAAAGCTGAATAATGATAGAATGCACATAAAGGTATATAAATACGAGGATCTAAATGTGAAGCACAATGTTATGATTTTTTTTGTATGTAGATGAGGAAGTTAACTACTTTAAGCCTAATCCAAGACACATAACTCATCCTAATAGATAGAGGACATTTCAGAAGGCAGATTGACTCCTGCTGAAGAGAAATTCAACTACCATCCCTAGACATATTTAGGTAAAGCCTTATATCAGTCAGCTTTCTGTCACTGTAACACAACTCCTGAGATAATGAACTTACATAAGGTAAGGTTTGTCTAAGGGTATAGATGAGCTCGTCCGGGTTTAGTTTATAAACAAAAATTCTTTCAGTATGGACATATTCTTTCAAATTCCATGATTCTGAACAGTCTTGTTTATTTACTATATAGAGAAAAGGTACTATTCTGAGCCTGTTTGCTCAGAACATCTATATCTGGAACATTCTCTCCATTTGAAAAGCTGTAATACCTTTAGGATATTTTGGATGGAAGCATAGATGTTGTGTGGAAAGATGGGTCCACAGGCTTCTTGTCCCATATACCCTGATGGAAGCCCAATACATATAAAAGGCCCTAGGCCAGTGGTGTGGGCTTCCCAGAACCTTAAGACACAGTTGGTTTCCCAACTGTACTTCTACATCCTCATTCCCCAGAGTGATTTTTCCAGAGCCCAAATCCCTTAGATTTCCTTATGCTTCAAGCTCTACCACACTTCCCATGAGATTGATGGCTGTGTTCCCAATGTTTATAGTGTGCTCTCGAGATTCCATGGTCTACACCCAGCCACCCACCCTCCAGTCTCATGTTTCACACTTCCCAAGTATCCTCCTTGCCTTGGGTATACCTCTTGGCTACCATAACTACTCAGGGAGGTGTTCTTCTGCCTTGAAGGTGCCAAGTCCCATCATAAGGTAAGCTTCCATTCATCTGAGATCCAGATTGAGGAAGCCATCCTTTGGGCAATATTTCCTCTCTTCTTTGGAGTTCAGTCATGATTCTTCCTTTGCATTTATTATATTTCTACGACTAATCCTTTCATCCTGCATTTTCTACTGGGCCATAAGATCATAAGGACAAAAATGAGCCTGTCCTTTGTACCTCAAGTACCTGGTAGGCACTAGATGAGCAGATGCCTTGTCAAAACCTAGTGTGCAGGGTCCTATTCCCCTGCTCTGGTCAAAGCTAATGTGGGAAGAGTATTACATAAGGTCTTTGATGGTTCTAGAACAGACAAAAATGCTGGGTGTCAGATAACTATCTTGCTGTATGAATTATAGAAAATCATTTAAAGTAACCTAACAAAACTGTGTTTATTAATAACAATGCCCTATAAATTTTGAGGGATTTATAAAAGACACTGCCCTGAAGAAGCTTGGTGCCCATCCATTCATTTGTTTAGTATGTATCCACTAATTCTCTCCTGTGTGCAGGGCATTAGGCTAGGAATGGGTGCTGTCTAGTAGGTCTATAGATAAACAAGCATATTTTTAACTGCGTCTTGTGACAAAGGCAACATGGAAAATGGATAGCGTGATGTGGACAGGACCTGGAGTCACAGAGACCTGTCTGTGTGATCAGCGACTCCTCCTCTAGAAGAGGGAAGATCACCGAGGACACTTTTAGTCACTTTTCTATTGGGATGACAAAACACCATGACAAAGGAATTTACAAAAGGAAACGTTTAACTTGGGACATACAGCTCTAGAGAGTTAAGAGTCTATGGTCATCTTGCAGGAAGCATGGCAGCAGGTAGGCAGCCATAGAGCTAGAGCAGGAATTCAGAGTTTACACCTCTTAAGCCACACATATATAGAGAGAGAGTTAACTGGGAATCACACTAGTCTTGAAAACTCAAAGCCCATCCTGTCTCCAGTGACACACCTCTTCCAATGAGGCCATATCTCCAGTCCTTCCCCCAAAGCGCAACCAGCTGGGGACCCAGTATTCAAATGTACAAGCCTATTGGGGTAGGCATTTTTGTTCAAACCACCACAAGGAGGAAACAACCAATCAAAGAGCAGATGCAGGGATGGAGAGAAGCTGCTGTGGTTAGGGATGAAGAGGCCCAGGAGGAAAGCAAAAAGGTGGAGATATAGATGAGGAAATTCAGAGAGAGAAAAATATGGTATTTTTCCAAACATAGGTTCAAGTTGCTTTGTACAACTGTTGTGTACTCTTCACATACAGGACTCATTACTATTAGCACATCTAGGCACCCTTGGTGAACACTGCAACAATCTGTGTGGAATAAAACAACCAAAACCTGCATCACAAGGGGGTCCAGGTGTCTGCTAGGCTTTCATGGCCTAGAATTCATCCCAACTCTCTATAGAGAGTTATGTTTATCTTTGCCATCTAAAATGAGACCTTTTACAGAGGAAGAAATTAAGGACTCACAGAAGTTAAGCCATGTGTCGGGGGTCACACAGCTTGACTCTGATTAATGAAACTGGAACTCGGATCCATGGCCCTAGATATACTGTTTTCTCAGTTCACATCAATGAGCTTCAGGCAAAACAGAATGAACCCTCATGGCAGAAACATGCACTATTATGGAAAAGTATGTCAGGCATCTTTATTATTTCCAGCCAAGGAAGCACAAAGAAGTCAGGACCTTCCTAAAGATGGCGTGTCAGACAATGCTAAATGGCATACGTGTTCAATGCTTGGATGCTATGTTGCTGTGCAATCTCCCTGTCCTACTTAGACACAGGACTCTGTCCTGGGTTGGTCATATCTCAGCCTTAACTTATTCTTATTTCATAAGTGTGATTGATTGCTATCCATGCACATGAGCAAAATTAATAACTGTGGGTGTTGGGAGTATAGATTAGCCTTTGCCTACACCAGCCCTTTTTTTTCCATATTGTAACAGGTGATTCTGACTTTGCATCTAAATTCCATTTGCTCAGAGGGGAAGCTGCTCCATTTTATTAAAGATAAGGCATCCCTGTCTACAACCTAGTTTCAGTACATCCCAGAGTTTCCCTTCTGAGATAATAGCATACCACACACTGCCTCTTTGTACTTCAGTTTTCTTCAGATTCTTCCCTGAATCCTTTCAACTAAAGGCTCTCAGAAATCTATACCAAGGCACTTGAGCAAGAATAGTGCAATGGTGGTTGCTGTTCTTGGAGATTTGTCTCCTGTCAAAGGAATGGCAAGTTAACAGTACACAAAGGCTGTGACTTCCCTATAGTTCCCAACAGGGGGCCCTGGCAGAGGACCCCCTCAGCCATTTTAACAGCATCTTTGCCCAGTCTTTCCATGTCTCTCTTTGACTTAACCTTGCTCTCAGCAGCCTCAACATTTTCCTAAGTCCCTACAGGGAGACTGCATGGTTGACTTACTGCTTGCTGCTTGATGAAGTGTCTTTTCCCCCACTGGACTATAAAGCCAGTGTTTCCTTGTCTTGCCATTGTACCTTCTGGTGATGGTCCCAAGATATCCAAATCTATTCATTCCCTCTGCCACTCATCCTGCCATCTCTGATGTTTCTAGTGTGTGCCAGGTGACCAGGGTGTTGTCCTTTAGAGCGCGGCCTTTCTGGTTTGCCACCCTCTAGGTTGCCACAGCCCTCCATGATGCTGCCCTCTGGGGGATTGTTCTCCAAGGCACTGCCCTCCAGGGTGTATGGACAGTAACTTAGCATCACTAGAGAACTTATGAGCACCATAGAACCAGCTCCCAACACCAGAGACTGGGCTTGAAGCAGATCCTCAAAGAAGGGTGTGTTGAGAGCTGGTTGGGAAGTGTGCCCCAGCATGGCCTCAAAAGCAGCTTCACACTCATAGAAGGGTAGCTGGATGCAAAAGTAGACTGTGAGTCTTGCTTCTGTTTATTTTAAAGCAGGTCTATTCTTATGGAGCATATTGCCCTTCATTCCACCAACTTTTTAGTGTATGTTTTATTGATGTATCCTGAAAAAAAATTACTAAGCATCAAATGATCCAATACATAAAAAGTGATTTTCCAGACATTGCTCATGTAGCCTTCTGCAAATATTTGTCTTGTGTTTGTAAGCACAGTAGCATGATTACTCAGCCAATGTTCACTGGCGCATTGTAGGGTATGTAATCACATGTGATTATTTGACCAAGACAATTTTCATAAAATTTTAATTCATCACAAACATTTATAAACCAAGAGATCCTGCCCCACCCCCATTCAAAGCAGATTTCTACATTCTATTGAAAACTGAGCTGTCCTAGATGCATGCTCCTGACTACAGTAACTGGAGCTGGGGGTTCTTATAAATATATACTTTGCCTTCAGTTTTCTCCTGGCCCAACCTCACTCTCTTCAGAATGTGCCCTGCAGAACCCACATGAGGAAGGGGAATCCTCGAGGTTCAGCCATGTTGGCTCTTTTCTAGTTCTTTGCTCTCCTCTAGTTACCAAACTCCCCTCCCCCGCCCAGGACTTTCACCTCCATACTACTCCCTGGGAGGAGAGAAGGAGTAAATAATGGTTAGTAAGGACAGGGACAGGACCCTTGACTGAGACATTGGAACCTATCAACCAATACAATCTACAAGTGACTGCAATCCAACTTGATAACCAATGATCTAACCCTCTGCCCCACTTACAAAAACTATGACATGTCAAAGTGATTTTTAAAATGTGTACATATACCTACATATCTGCACATCAATAAGATTTATGTTGAAGCCTCATTGCTGTGGGCAGCGGTGACCAATCCTTGGGTTCAGTAATGTAAGGATTACTCTTTTATCTATAGAAATAGTGGAACAAACAAATAAGTCATGTAAGCAAGATTACCTTAAAAACACTTTATAGAAGCTAGTTCTTTGATTTTCATTTCTAATGCTGACTTAAGCTAAATATAATACACCATCTGTATTTCTTTTAAAAATGGAAGATATCACAGTCATTGTGCACTACCACTCAGGCCCCTCCCACAACTGTAGAATGTCTTTTATTGCCTGGTCTATTGGCACACACCTTAAAATCCTACTGGTGTTTTAATTACTTTAAGGTAATTACTCTGAGTGTTGAAATGCAGCCATTTGTGCCATTCAAGGATGTCCTTAGAGGTGGAATTCTGCTGGTACCACAGCCTAACACACCACCCACCACCCAGTGCCAGGACTTGATGCAGTTTGTGAATGTCCTTACTGAAGTCTCTGCCATTTCAGGGAGATCTTGATTAGGGGTCCGACAAGCACCAGAGGAAGCTGTACCATAGCTTTGTGCAGAAACAACAATTATTTCTATTAGCTGGCAATGTTGAGTAGTTTAATATGATCATGTCTAATGGTTGACTATAATATTCATTGGCTATGTCCCTGGGTCAGAGTAAAATTTATAGCTAATGGAAATTTTTCCTCTTTTTAAGCAAAAAAAAAAAAAAAAATTAAATCTCAAAATGAAACTGAATGCAAATCCAGCAAACAGTCTCTTGCCAGAGAAAATAACAGTGTAATAGGTTGAATGGCCTACTTTATCAGTTCTCGCTATATCTCAAATCCTGCTCTGGGGGAGAATTTTTTTTTTCAGAAGTTCTGTTTCTCCCCTTTCCACTAACCTACTTTTTTTAAAGTAATTTTTGTTTGTTTTATAAGTCTTACTAAGAGGCAATCTGAATGAGGTAAATGTCAGGAAGGAGAGTAGAGGGCATCATTTATAGTCACTGCTGAACACAGAGAGGGGGTGGAACCAAGGCCCAGGTGAGGCTTGGGAATTGCACTAATCTGTCCTGCCCATTGTGGGTGGATGCTAAAGATAGACAGCCAACATGCAGCTGACTCCTTGGTCCCTTTGGGGTTGTTTCTGAGTACATCCCCATGCTCCAGAGCATGGGGAAAGGCATGCTGCAGATGTGTTCAGATCAACATGGATTTGTTCAATCTTACATGTCATCTACTTTCGAGAATAAGGTCTTCTCAGAATACCCTCCATTCTCCTGGCTCCCTCCCTTTTCAGGGCACACTTTACCCTCCCCCAGGGAAGTCAAGTGCGGTAGGAAGAAGAGGAACACTGGGGTCCTCAGAGCTTCCCCTACCCAGTGCCTCTTGCAAGTAGAGAGACAGCTGCTCTGCCAGAAACCCCTGCAGACTTGCTTACCTGGAGCCTGACAGCAGGAAGGAGAGATCCGTCTGCTCCATCTGGGAGTTCCCCAATTCCCTGGCTTTGAAGGAAGCACAGAAAATAAATGTTGGTGGAGGTAACTGTTGCATCCTTGGCTGCCCTCTGTGGACACATAAGCTCAGTACCCTTCCTGGATCCTCAACATCATATCTCAAACTGATCCCACCAACTGTAACTAGACCACGGACCTTTTGAATTCTCCCCTCTCCAGGACCTCCTTTTCACATACTCTGCTCTCTGCTTCTCATACTTCTTCCTGGTCCTATGTCCTCTGGTAGAACACCCTAGTCAGATCACATCTGAAGATTTTGTAACTCCTGGGAAGATGAAGAATTCCCTTAGCTCTCAGCTCTATACCAAGTTTTCCCTATTTGTGAACAATATTCCTGTAATATAAATGTCTAATTCTGTAATAAAAGCAATACTGGCATGAGGCTCACATACCTACAGCCACAAGGCCTCTCTCTGAATTCCAACTCTGCTGCCTCCTAGGAGATTTCAGGAAAACTTCCTCTTTTTCTGTGACCTTTGTCTTCCTTGAAAATTCTTCCAATGGCCTCTGACAAACAGCAAATGCCAGCTTTAGAGATGGCCTGTTTGGGATGAGCCCCCTTGGCCAAATACAGACAAAAAGGCACTGGGAACAGTATCAGAGCTTCCCAGCGCTCTAACCCATCCTTCACCTATTTGGCCTCCATGGCTATTCAGGTCAGCCTTGGGAGAATTGTCCTCTGTCTTCCCCCAGGTCCCCTCCAGTGCTCTTCAGCATGACTGCCTTGGGTTCAAGTCATCATGTACTTTTTCCCCAGCTTGTGTTCTCCTTTGTGTCTTCACCATAAACCTAGCTCTCTCATTCAAACCTGGAGTAGTGAAGAGTTTTTTCACTTAAATTTCAGAGCAGCTTATAAATATTCTGCTTAGATTCAGCCAGTGGGTACGAGCAATCATTAAATTGTTCCTTTTTCCCAGGGTGCTATTCTGTGAAAATGCAAGAAAAGAGAACAAGGTTGAGGGAATGAGTGATGCTTTGCCATCATTAAAACAGGATGGCATGAAGACCAAGCTGCGGTTTTTAAAATATATCTCCCTAAACTCCACCAGGATGATTTTAACCAATGATCTAGCATCTCCCACAGGAAAGACCTCCTAGAGACACCTAGATCATTATCCAGGATTCAAGAAAACTGAATTGCAGGAGGAATTCAGAAACAAGGTTCCATTCCACTCGCAATGCAAATGATCCTAGAATGTCCCCAAGAAAGAAATCAGGACAGAAGCAGCCAAAGCTAGATATACAGACTCCTGTTCCAGCCAAAGTCTGAACCAGAATTTGCTGCAATATGTCTGAAGGAGCCTTTCCCTGGAATATTCCGTCACATAAAGGTCCCTTATCACATACATGTTTTCTTTAACTGTCGATTCTTATATGATCCTACCTTTGGGACAAGAGACAGCCGTGAAAGAGAAGCTTTGGTCTGCAGAGTGATGAGTCATAGACTCTGCATCAGCACAGGGACACGAGTGCTTATCTCTCTATCCCCGAAGTCCTGCTCATCAATGGCATTTAAAAACATTCAGATGGTCCCACTGTCCCAGGGTTGAATGAAATTGAGGAAGGTGTACTCCAAGACTATCAGCCTGAAGGGAGATTGAAAATGAGAGGCTGCTTTATTCCCTGGATAACTGACCACCCCCTCCCCCAGTTATTTGGGAAGTAGGAGGTAACACCCAGCCACAGAAACACGCTGCTCTCATTTCTGTCACTCCTCAGCCTTTTCCTCAGCACTGCCTCTTTCAAATGCACTATCAAGAGCTCCAAGGAATGGTTCTAAATCTTTACCATCCTAACCAGCAGTGTTTTAAAAGCGTCATGGCAACACACCTGACTCACTCTTCTGCAAACAAGAGATTTAATGAAATTCCTTCACTCTCTAACTCTGTTTTTATTAAATTCCCACCCCCCCCCACACACACATAAATAGTAGCAGCTTGTCTTTTAAAACTAACAATTAGGAGTCTTCATGTTGCCTTAGGTGTTGATGCTTGCAAGTTTTTTTGTTTTGTTTTGTTTTTTAATAATTCTTTAACAGAGACCTGTTTAGCCTGTGTGTGGGGTGGTTGGTCCTTCAGTATGCCCTCCTCACTAAAATGTAACTCCATCTGAGACTTCACTTCCATGGTATCTTCCCAGGGAAAGTAAGCATGCAGAGAAAATTACCAATTCTAAATGCAGTTATTTTCAACAGCCGTGGAAAGCGGGGTTTGAATACAAGTATCATTCGCTAGAGAAACAAGCTTACTGTATCATTACAAGCAAGGAGTCCCCCTCACGTGGGCAATGAAGGCCTTAATTTATGGCACCATGTTCCCTTCTGATAGGACATCTTGACGCTCCCGAGGCACTGCCTCACCAGCTTTTCATCTTCCTGTCAAGTGTGGAAGTGAAAGACCTAGAGAAATACTCACGTTTCTACTGAGGGCTCAAAGCTTCAGCCCATGTCCTCAGTTACCCTGTGGTTGTCACTTGAATATCTGATATGATAAGTTTAAAGTAGCTATGAAGAGGTAGTTAGTTGGTAGTTATATTTAATAATACAATGATGTTCATTCAAAGGTAGATTTCTTTTTTTGAGAGTGAGCGTCAATATTTGTCTTATACTGCTAGCAACTCATGATGCTCCTGCCGCAGCCTACTTAGGTGTTGGAGTGTGCCTCTCGTCCTTCCTGCCTATTCCCTTCCCTTTTACTCTTCTGTGTTATGCGGTGGTTCTTGGAGATAGTGTAAATGTGTAGAACTAATACCTTTAATAAATATGTGCTGGAAATCTACTCTGGTTATAAACTTCATTCTTCTGAGCTCTGTTGCCCTGGGTGTACCTCCTAACACACATTGTAGATTTATGGGGGACATTTTTTGTGTCCCTTTTGTAGGTCATGGAGTCCAGGTCTTTGAATGACTTTAGTGGTTCCCCAGGATCCATGCTTCCACATGGAATTCTAGTTAGATGTGAATTTTATGCAAACTCTGGGTGACTATGCTAATATGCCATCAGGAAGAGACAAAAGCCGCCACTGTGTGTGTGCCTTGCTCAGCAAGCCTGAATAGTCAGGACTGCAAAGCTTGGGCTAGGCTACCTAGGATAAGAAAAGTGGGGTGGGGTCAGGGCTGAGACTCAAGGGATGGGCATCTTGCAGGTGTGACTACCTTGTGAGTCACATTCAGATGGGTGAAAGTGATGTCTCCAGCATCAACTGGATCCTACTTTTTAAATAAGGATGTGAAATGTGGTGTGTGGCTGGTCCATGTCAGTGTAATCCCTCTGCTTCCTTATTAGTGTTTAACCTGATTCTACCATTTAAATATTTCATTATTTTAGGGTTTTTTTCTTTCCTTTTTTTTTTTTTTTTTTTTTTTTTTAGTGAGAATACATTTAACATTTTATGTTTTCTTGAATGCTGATAAGTTGGAAAAGGTCAAACATACTATTTGTGCATATTGACATCTGATGTTATTTATCTAGAAGGGAAAAATATGAATGGAATAGCTTCACAAGGGTAAAACAAGGTTTCTGAATAGGCTTGAACCAGAAACCAGAATGCATAGAGTAAGCTAAAGTCTATAAAATTTAAAAGAATGCATCTGCTCAAAAGACCAGTCAATTTTATTTTCAGTTCTGTCTAATATTTTTTATCTTCAGCACTTGCCACATCTTCTGTAATTAGCAGAAGGTATGACCAGCCTGAGGAACCCAGAGGGCAGTAGGGCTAAGAGGTGGTGAGGTTGGCTCACACCAGCATGCAGGAGCCACACATTTGATCCATTTGCACCAAGCTGAAGAGAACCTGGAAAACAAGAGAAGAGGCTCATCACAGCTAAGCTGCAGGGTGTTAGGGTCAGAACCAGATGCAGATGGCAGGCACTGGCCTTGCCCTCACTAGTCCTTGTGGATACAGTAAAAAGCAAAAACCAGCCAAGACCAAGCTCACTGGAGGAACAGCCTCTGTGTGTCTGGCATTTCTGCAAATCAGGAAAAACACCATGAAGAAACAGAACTCTTGCAAGAAAAAAATGGCCAAGGGCTTCTTTACTCAAACAGCCCCAAAAAGGCCTATGAAAAAAGTCTACAACCTTATTATTCCTAAGTTCTTAACAGATCACAGGAAAGTATGATATGTACCTAAGTGGGTACCCTGGCTTCTAGTAAGCCCCACCACCAGACAGACATGGGCTTTGGGGCCAGAAATGTTACACTGAAGTTTTTTGTGAGCAATTAACATGTCAAAGTTAATAGGACTATCATGCATTTTTATTAAAATAAACCAGTAGATATGATGTCGGTTTTTCAAATACCTAATTGAGCCACTTTCAGATGGGAAGAGCTGTGTGCAGGGCAGAGGGCACACCTGTACCTGTGAAAACAGGTGGCTCCCAAGACCTATGGAGAAGAAGCCACTTGGACCAAAAGCTGACTTCACTGCTTCTGTCTGGGGACACGTCGTCATCATGACTGTGATGGGGGAGCTCTGGGCTCCCAGTGAGAATCATCATCTGTGCTGAGTTTGCTGCCAGGGAGGAAGTGGCTCTGTGTGCCAAGGCTGGATGAGAAGGGTAAGGCAAGGCCCCATCCCCCAGAGGGGCAGGCACAGCAGCTGGGGAGCCTCTGCCTCCTTTCAGCAGACAGGCACTGCCTACCACTCTTTCTCCATTGCCTTCACTGCCCCTTCAGCCACTTCTGTCCATCATGGGAGCATCCTGGAATATGGTTGTTTTGAGTAAAAAAAAAAAAAGACAAAACAAAAATTAACCCAAAACAACCTGATACTCTCTGCAAGTACCTGTCTGGAATTCTGCTGCTTCAGATTACGACACAGAATTCCCTTCTTAAAGGAGAGGTGACACTCTCAGATTGTTACTCCAGCTTCATACCATTTAGATAGGGATATGTGAGACTCACAGTTGGAAGGCAAGAGCATCCTATTGCGGAGACCCTGAGTCGAATTCCAATTCTGCTTGCTCAACTTTCTCCAGTTGGCACTGTATCCTTGAGACACAGACCTACCAGACTTCACGGAAAGTACCGTGACAGATGTGTCAAATGCTGAAACTGTTCAGACCTATGGATGCAGGAGTTGCACATCTTAGTCCTCTTCTCCAGTGTTTGTGGATCAGGGTAAGAAGTCACTGGTGAGGGGAATAATGACGATGTACAAAGAGCCACTCTGGTCCCCTGATCAAGTTGGCACCAGTGATTATTCAATTATAGTCTCACCTTTTCACACAAAGGTCGGTGTTGCAGAAGATACATAAATACATGCTGGACAATTGGATTGTAATATTCAATCAAAGAAGTTCATTAATAATGTCTCAAGCTGTGCAAAGCAGATATTAAACGGAAAGGTCAGCCTTTAGCCATCAGAAAATACATTGCACCAAAGTCTTATGGGATGACTAACATCAAAAGTCAATGTGGACTTTTCCTGCGTTCTTTAAAAAAAAAAAAAAAATGAAGTGAAGGGATATTTTCTCTCCAATAGCAAATTGAGGGGTGAGTTTGATTTCATGTCATAAACAATCCCTGGCCTTTTCAGCAATGAACACTCTAGGCAAATGAGAGAGCACAGGATAGAGAGTCATTGTTTGTGCTGGCATAGAGCTACTAGCAATTGCTCTGCATTGTCTGCCTCTGCAACAGAACGTCCCAGATGGCTCTACAGTCACACTGTGCATGGAGCACCTGGAATGTGGTCACCAGCTCAGGTCTGTGCCACAAGCCTCCAAGGCAGCCTCTGAACATAGATGCCACCAAAAGAGACCAAAGAATAAGCAGGGTAGTCAGTGGCAGGGTCCTGTGGGGGTCACCTGGGGAGGTAGCAGTTACAACCCAATGGACAGAGAAAAGGCCGGAGAGCGTTGAGGCTTGAGCTAGAACAGCTCCAGGCTTCTGCATCAAAGAAGCCTTAGGGAAGACCCCCTGGGATCAGGGACCTCCTTAAAGGTTATTTGCTGATATAGGACCAAAAGAAGGAACTAAAAGTCGACCTCAAGAGTTGAAGCTGAATACCCAGGGCCTGAACCTGCTGCCCTAGGAAGTTCATCATGTGACACCTTGTTTGAGTGACTGCTTCCATCAGGATTCAGCTGAGTTTGGCTCTCTCTTCAAAAGAGCTTGTGTGGAGGAAGCAAGGGATGCCAGGAAGACTGTGTCCCACACATCAGCTAGTTTGGAGGCAGCCTCTGAAAGAGAGAGGAAATGCTTATGTTCCCTCAGAATTGGCAAAGATGGAGATTAGTGGGAGAAGAGACTGAGGCCGTGGCAGAAGCATCCACACAGCCCAGTATGACTGAGTAAACTGTGAAGAGCTGGGCCACCTACATGGAAGGGTCTCTGAGCTCAGAGGCGGAGATCCTGTGCAGTTGTAGAAAAGCCCATCAGGAAAGGTCTCTGGTTCAGAGATGTTGCTGTGAGGATCCTCAAGAGGACAGTGACAGGAATCGTTGGCTTGGTAAGGAAGGAAGCCTTCAAGGAGGAGTGAGGCATGAACCGGGCATCCCCTTCTCCTCGTCTCAAGAGACAGAGATGGGAGCAGAACTATAAAGCTGGAGCCTTATGTAGGCCGAACTCTTTCAGACCGACTGAGAAAGAATGCTGGGAAGATGGAGACAGGACCTGAGACACCAATGCTCCCATTCCCTAGAATCCTTCTTTACAGTATTCCACTCCCAGGGTAGAAGGAAGGCAACAGAGCTGTCCAACCTCCTATCTGTAGTTTGGGGTGGAGTGCAACACTCAGAGAAAGCAGCTCTAAATCTGAATGGTTCCTAACCTAGTTTTCACAGCCACTTTTTTGTAGTTAGTGAAAAAAAATTCCTGCTTTCTTCATTCATCAGCATTTCATTAATCCCAAAGTCACTATCCACTGTGTGCCAGAGAAACACCTTACTCAATGTTGCAGCCGAGACAAGAGCTCTGACCATCTCTCTCCAGCTCGTTACCCATCTAGACTGACCATAGTCTCATATCTCCATGTCTTCCGCCATTTCTGCAGCTGGAACTAGGTGGAACACAGACTACCTCAAGCCTATGGTCATCAATGTAGCAAGAATAACATTACTGTGTTCCATTTCCAAGCCAACCTGGGTCTCAACAGAAGACATGTCATAGCTCCTACCAGACTTGGACCACCCAAACAAAAAGAGAGTGCTAGTTGTAGTGGTCATGTTTGAGGAAGGAAGGAAGGAAGGAGGGAGGGAGGGAAGGAAGCAAGGAAGGAAAAAAGGAAGGAAGGAAGGAAGGAAGGGAGGGAGGGAGGGAGGGAGGGAGGAGGAAAGAAAGAGGGAGGGAAGGAAGGGAGGAAGAAAGGAAGGAAAGAAAGAGGGAAGGAAGGAAAGAAGGAAGGAAGGAAGTCAAATTAATTTTAGCAGCATATTTTATTTAAATCAATATATTGCAAACATCCTTTCAGTATTTAAATATTTTAAAAGGATACATATTTATGTTCTTTTTAATACTATGTCATCAAAACTCCAGATATACTATAGCACATCACAAATTGCACTCCACATTGCGAATGTTCTAAAGCCATGTGTGTCTTCTGGCTACCCTAGCAGGCAGGGCCCAGCTCCTGGTTCTCTTGGTAGTCCAGTGCAGAGCCTCAAAAACCCCACGGACTTTCTGTCCTTCATCATCACATTTATGTAAAAATCAACTACAGTGAAGTGGCTGATTGTGAGGGGTGACTGGCAGCTACCACCTCAAGGTGCTGCCTGGGTCGACACCAGTATTAGAATCCAAAGCAGTAAGGGCCTGAGGTATGGAACGCAGGCATGGCGTGTATGAGTCACACTACAACGGGCATCTGAGAAACAGCATGTGCTGAGTGTGCGCTCCATTAATGACTGCTCTTGCCAAGCTCATGCTCCCACACAGACACAGCCATTGTCTTGTGGATCGTGTTTGTGTTTCTCTTGGTCTATTCTGCCCTTTGTATTGAGGCACAAAGCAGAGGAGGGAATGGGAGTGAAGATGCTGTAAGACAGACAGGATAGGCCAGCAAATCCAAGACATGACCAGTCTTAGGAAGGAGAAAGCCAGCCCAGCAAGTTGCCTTTCCAATCCAGCAGCAGGTCCAAAGGGAGCAAAGTGCCACAAACAGTAACCCTCTGTCCCTGTTAGAGACTGGACTGGGCCAGAGACAGTCACAGATTATATGTGGATGGGAAATGAACATAACTGAATTTCAAGGCCAATTGCAACTTTAATTTTTTTTTTAATTTCCTTTCTGTGAAGCACAGAACATGCTAGAATTGCTCCCTTTTTCATTGAAGAGAAGGTTATTGTGAAATGGGTCTCCGTTTTTAGTGGATTAAAAATAGCTGGAGGCCCACTCAGCAGACTCGTTTACCACTGATGACTCACTCGCTTCGGGTTTTGTTGTGTGTGGCTTTTCTGAAGAAGCAGCCATATTTTGAAAGGGCATTTCCATAAAGGATTTCTCTTCCTCCTGTGGGGTAGAGCAGAGGGGGAAGGAACAGTGAGAGGGCTGCGAAGGAAGCGGGACCTACTTTCATGCTATTTTCAGACAAGTTAAAATCCTTGGACTCTAGATTTTTTTTCAAAGACAAACAGCCTGTGGAGCTTCTGGGAAGGCAGTCCCCACATCCCACGCCATGCACAACTGGCCAGTCTGGCTATTCCCTTGAACTCTTGGGAAGACGAGCCCCCTCTGACCCGTGGTTGGAGTTTTCTGAGACTGTGTCTCTCCCAGGGTGATGGTTGTTGCCTCTGAAGGACACGTAATGCCTCAGCATGCTTCCATAGAACGCTCCTTCCTGCACGGTTCTGAAGAGTGGAGAGCACAGCCAGTCCTTCCGGCACTCTGGTCCAGGGGCAGTGTGGACCCTGGGATGAGAGATGGTGGACCCTGAGGTGAGAGGTGGAGCTGAATGGATGGGCCTGGGAACCTTGAGAGTGTTCCAAATCTTTAAACGTCTTTACAAAACCATTAAACACATTGTTATATTTTTAAATTGTAAATGCCAATTTGAAAAAGGAAGGGAAACTGTAAAGATTTTTTTCCAAATTTTTCTACAAATGGCAATTGACTGAGGCAACTGCAGAGATTATGTCCTGTGTTTTCTGAAAGGAGAAAGTGTTCTAAATGCAGAGGTAGTTTTGATTATTGTCTCTTACACGCTGGTGTCAAAGGCAAAGCCAGGATTACACATTCGTTTCACTTTCTGGGAGAGGGGACATTTTGATTAATTAGGATGTTGAGACCTCTTGCAGGAGGCTGCTTTTGCAGGCAGAATTTCCTTGGCTGACTTCTCCAGGGAGCTGGGTAAGAGTGGCGGCAGCAGTGAGACCTTGTAACTGAGAAGCAGCCCAGATCTCAGCCCTGATAGGTGGAAGCAGCTGGGATGCCCAACCCCTTGGATAAAGCAGGCAAATGAACCTTTCTGCTCTCTTCATGGTAAATGCCCAAGGTGCCTCCAGACAGAATGGTCAAGCTGCTTTGGGGTTGAAGAGATGACTTCTGGGAACAGTGCATTCATGTGCCAATTAATAACAGATAAATTCTGCAAGCTGCACAGGTCAGTGATCTTGTCATTGTGCACCCATCACAGAGTGACCTACACTTTCCTAGATGAGCTAGCTATACATCTAAGCTGTGTGGTGTGACCTGATTTACTCTAGGCTGTACATGTAAACTATATAAAATATTATATGCAATGGTAACACAGCAGTATTTACTAACTGACCGTACAAAAGGCATAATAAAAATAGTAGGCAGTAGGAACTTTCCAGCTCCATGATATTCTTGTGTGAAAATGGTGATCTATATGGCCCATTGATGACAGAAGCATAGTTATATGCAGCATGACTGCTCATATTTCCAGTAATGCCTTATGATCTTTAGAGCACTGTGGGATATATATGGAGTATCTTTTATGGGATGAGTAATACTGGGCTTAAGAGGAAGTTAAAATCAGTATGTTCACATCTTGAATATGCGTATAATCTTCAAGTAGATTTTTTTCAAAAGTTTAACTTTATGCACATAATTTAAAATAATGCAAATCACCCTAGTTTTAAAAGTCACATAATCCCCAAACCCCTAGGCTAAGTGCATTTTAGCAGTGTCAAGGTGGTTGCCATGAATCCTTTCCCCTTTGCCTGGGGAACAAATTCCCATTCTACCTTGACAGCAACTACCGCCATGTTTCATTCCATATTGGTGACCACCACACTGCCATTCCCAGGATCACATAGATGTGAAATCTAAACACAGGCCTCAAGGTTCTGAATGTGTCTGGATTTCAATCTTCAGAGGATTAGAACCTAGCCAGACTGGCCTTGGGAATGTTATATGTCTCTATATTCACTATTACCACTGTAAAAGCCCATATATCTTATTCGAGCACTCATTCTGTACCAGGAGCTGATCTAATCAGAAAAGTTCAAAGAGATATAATTCTATTTATTACCCCATTTTAAGTATGGGAAAATCTGGATGCATTGGAATTAGTAAACATGAAAAACTCAATCATGATGTAATTGACAGTAGTGAGAGGGGAAAATGTTGCCTTTGGCAAACATTCCTCAGAACTTAAGGTTGTAAGTCAATAAACACAACCCTATCCCGCTGGAAGTTCTGGACTCTGGGTAGGGACTGTCCACCCCATAGGTTGCTGTAGGACTTGCTCTACTATCCATGTTAGGACCTTCTGTGGCATCCCACGTCATTCCCACAGCTTTCATGAACTTTCAGATTAAATTTTGTTCTTCTCAATTTCCAGTAACATACATTTCACTCATCTTCAGATGAGTCCCTTGCTTTGATATGGGTTTACCACTTTGTTCACAATCAGTAGATAACATCAAGTATACCGTGTAGAGCTGGCACCCTCTACCTTCTTAACTCAAGGCTGTCTTTCTCCTTAAGCTGATGGGAGTTATTCTCCACCACCTTTCAGAGCCCATAACCAACCCGACAACTGCCATCAGTGGGCTGAGAAACCCCAGTACTGTTCACATGCCGTCAGCCACAAGTTAGGTGTGCTTCCAAGAGTAAGCCTTAGCACTCCAAATACACAGCCACTTCCAAAGCTGAACTGTGCAAAAATATTCTTCCTTGGAAACACACAGATTCTTTTCTGTTCTTACTGCCTTCCATATTTATTTGTGAAACACAAATATCGTACCTTTAAAACATACAACTCACTGTGTCTTTTCAGAGTCCTCTATATATCAGAAATGGTACTTGATTAATTTACTCAATTGATGAATAATGAGATCCACATACATTTGTGATATATCTGTGTTTATTTTTAAGTCCATTCTTTTCAGTAAGACAACCAATTCTGCTTTCTAGGGGGAAAAAAGCTTGCATTTAGTCTTTGGCTCTAGTCTTCATCCCAAATATGGAGCTTTAACTCCTAGTCTATGATGTCTGCATTTCTGGAACTACACAGTAGCACATAATGCCATGACTTCGGGGCCTTCTTTTGTACATGGTCTTGTGCCACCAGACAACTTCATTAAAGAAAATTCCCATTTGTCAACATACTGGCCTTTCCAAGAAGATGAGAAGTCTCCCATCAGAACCTGCAGTCTAACATACTGTTGGCTGAACTACATGGAGAGAGATGATAACCTATTTACATACTAAAAAGGTCAGCTTGGACAATCGGCAGTTAGAGATGAATTTGCCACTGGTTGCAACTGGGGCATAAGAATTAGGAAGAAGCCTGCAATTTGGCTGTCTTTTTATCTGGGCAGGCAGCAAGCGTTAGTAAATATGAGGATGTCTGCTCTAATCCAGAAGAGTAGCACCATACAGAAAAGCCCAGTGATGGACAGCTTGCTCACCATTTAGAGCCTTCCTGATTCTAAACAGGTATGTGACTGACCATGGAAAGTACATGTCAGCCCCTTGCACTAAAAACTATAATAAAGAGGTGGGAATACTTGCATGATGATTTTCCAGATTCTTAACAAAATATAAGATGTAAACCACACTAATAGGCTCAGTTATTGGCTACTTCAGCTTAACCTGCCTCTTGCTTTGGGAAAGGAAGCATTTAGAAGGCGAGAAACATTTCCATTGTGATCTGTCTTTTAAAGTCTCAGTAGATTTCAGTTAGCTAATGTGAACTGAAAGTGTCTTCAAGGATTTCATGACAGAGGCAGAGTTTTGTGCAGACATCTCTAATGTTTTTGCTCCTTATCCATTTGGAGATCCAAGGCAATGTCATCAGGCCTTCACATTTATTATATGTGTGTTTGTTTATGTATGTGTGGGTGTGGGGGTGTCTATACATGTGCATGTGTGTGCTCATGGGGTACACATTGTGTGTGTTCATGTGTCTGTGTGTGTCTGTTCTTGTGTGTACAGGTGTATGGGCATGTGTGTATGTATGTGGGTGGTAACATGCATTCAGTGTGTGTGTGTGTGTGTGTGTGTGTGTGTGTGTGTGTGTGTGTATGTGTGCACGCACATGAGTGTGTGTGCATGGAGATAAGACAACAACCTTGAATGTCATCTTCAAATACTGTCTACTTCCTTTGAGATAGGATCTCTGGTGCTTTGAGATATGAGCCTGGAGCTCACCAATTGTCCTAGACAGGCTGAGCCATGAGCCCCAGGATCTCCTGCCCCCACTTCCCAGCACTGTGATTGCAAACACATGCCACCATGCCCAGCTCTTTCTCATGGGTCTAGAAATCAAACTCAGGTTCTCTTGTTTACAAGCCTTTACCATCTGTGTTACTCTATCTCCCTCACCCCCTAAGCACCTCCCCTGCTCCAGGCTCCATCTTAACTGTTGGGATAGAATGCAAGAGTAGAGACACTTTATTCTGTGGTTTGAGAGAGTCTTACGGTGTAGCCCAAGGCCAGTCAGGAACATGCTATGGAGCTGACATTGGCCCCAAACAAGAAGTTTCTGCCCCCATTCATGCCCTAAGGCTAGGATTACATGACTGACCTATCAGACCCGACCGACATTCTGAAAGGAGATCCCACTAGTGTGGCAGTATTTATGAGCAAGGCTGCAGTGCCTCCAGATTTGATGGGGCTCATTGTGGTGCAAGCAGCCAGTCTTGAACAAGCTGCAGCCACTGTCTCTCATGCCTTGGAATGGGGAGCCATTCAGAGTTTCAGCTTAATAAAGAAGGTGCATGCCACTTAAGAACGTCTTAACTGAGAAGTCACATTTTAGCTGAGGATTTTCTCCCTGAAGGCCTGCTTCAGCATCGCTCCACATGAGGTCACTCTGTATCGCCTGACTGTACAGCATGAGCTGATGCCACACACCTCATCATGGGAACCTTCTTATGTTTTACTCAGCATCACAAGGGAATTTAGGGAGACAGATGTGAACCTGGGCTTGTTCTGTCTTTATCGGTATAGGAAGTGGCTTCTAGGAGGAAATTGCTCTTTGTGTACACATAGATCCCAGATGGTTCAGTATGCCTGTCGGCCCAATATTCACATTCTTTATGGCTCTGTACTTCATCTGACTCTTGGTGTAGAAAGGGGAAAGAAAGCCAGGGATAACCTAGCACTTTACCTGCCATCAAGCATAACCTCACAGAGAGTATCTGGACTTAACTAATGATCAGACACACCTAGGCCTTCCATGATGAGTTTTACATGTCTTCTGGCCTAAATTAGTTAACTGGAGTAGGCTATGCCATCTAACAGTGTTGATTGGGTGTGCATCTTACCCATCCTCCAAAGAGACCACAGCCGCCCCAACCTACAGCGGCTGTGCACCACTCACTCCATGCTGCTCTCTCTTTCAGAATACCCAGCTGAACAGGCACAGCGAGTGCTTCCCCAGTCAGTCTTTGTGACGTCCATGTCGGCTCACCCTTTCCGAGACGTCCCCCTGGGCTGGGAGCAGCACCGCAAGCTGCTTCCGGGTGTGGCTGATATCCAAGCCAGCCAAGTGGCCAGGTGGACAGTGGATGAGGTGAGAAGAACCATACTGGGGACCCTGGAGAGAAACCAGCCCACTGCTGGTGTCTCCTAATAGCTGGGAAGATGTTCCTTGCATGTCTCAGACTGTGCAGCTTCTCTATAAAGCTTAAACGTCAAATCGGAGCAGGAAGTCAGTCATGTCTTTGAAGAAACTGGGGAAGTCCACTGTCTGGCTTGTTGCTGCTGCTTTTGCCCACCCTGCCCTTATCCTAGTACCAACTCCTGGGTCTTGTCACCATCCCCATGCTAAGGAGAGCAGAGGAACCAGTCCTCCTAATCCACACCCCTGCTCTGATGGAGAAACAGCAAAGCATGAGCTCCTGTGCTTAGAGACCTCTTCTTTGGGAAAGCACTGCCCTGCCCCAGACATGCTAGACCCTGAGCAATCCTGTGTGCTCCCTTTCAGAGCAAGTGTCTGCTTCCATGGTTTTGTCCTCCATACTGTAAGATTACTAGTAAACCTCGAGTCGATTTTGAGTGGATCTATTGTTTAAAACATTGGGTAAGATGTTTTATGGTGGCGAGAGTCAGGTACAATTTTACAATATTGGTTTTTAATACGATCGTGCCTTACAACATTGCTTTTCAGCATAGGTCAGTTAAGCCTCATTGCTTGCTATAGTGCTGGAACAATGCCTCCTGTTTAACAGGTTCACCTTACATGGTTTGGCTGATAAAGGTGTCATGGTAATGGGTGGCCTCAGACGATGCTCTTTCAACCTAGCCAGCCCTTGTCTTCTCTGAGGCTCGAGCTAGAGCTGGAACTAAATTAGCTCCAAAATGTTCATCAAGCACCTAGTCCAATCACCTTCCCTTGGTATGGATTAGGCTTCTCTTTCTCAGAGTCTTGCCCCCACAGCTGTGCAAACTTGGGAAGCTTGGAGCAAGCCCTGTGCGCTATTCCCCAGAGACTTCGTCTGAAAGCCTGGGATTTCATTTTTCCCAGGTTCCTCTAGTAATAGGCAGAGGGAGCTGCCATTGTTCTTCAGCATGCCATGTCTACATACCTACCTCTTTTCCATTCTGTGGAGTGTGGGTCCATATTATCTTGGTAGTAGAGAGTTGAATCGATGGGCTAGAGAATACAGGAGAGAATAAAATAGCAGGGTTCTGTTCCTAAAAGAGTAACTGGGTTTGTGGCTTCTTGGAAAATTGTGCAAGTTTGCTAAGTGTGCTCATGATCAAGGCAACTGAATTTAAAGCCTTCTGTGTTTATGATGAAATCATATGTGAGTGGGCACTGAGCAAATGGGGAATTCCAATTGACAAACAGTTCCTTACTACTTTTAAGCTAGTCATTTAATGTTCTTCCATTTGGAAAGTAAGGCTGGAATTGGCTCATCCCCTCTCAATAGATCCTCAGCTCATGACCCTCACATGGTAAAAAATGTATACTAGGATAATGATGGCAAGGCACAAAGATGAAGACATTGAGATGGCCAAAACTTAAGTGGCTTTCTTAGACCACGTGGTCAGTCCCAGCCCTGAGCTGGCATTTTCTACTATGCACACACTGGATATAGAGGAAGCTAACCCAGGACAGGGAAGAGTAGCTGTGTGAAAAGGTGACTAGAAAGGACGGCCTGGGCTCAGTCAGAAGCTGTAGTCTACTTGGTTCTTGGGCACAAAGTCACTTACCAAACAGGATGATTCAAGGAGACAGGGATGGTTTTCTTCAGAGATAGCCAAACCAAGGAGAGGAAGATGCCCACTGTGTTGGTTAGGAGCCCCCCCAGAACGGCAGGGGTTCTAGACTGGGTTTTGTGGTGAGAAACATCTGACTTCAGTGCTTACTTTAAAATCAGACTCAATGCACAGGGAAGTAGACAAGACCCAAAAGATGAAGAATAAAGTGAGCTGAATGTGATTCCTTTTATAGTCTCCGGACTAAATGCTTCATTAGGATAATAGCCTGAGATCTGCAAGGCCAGGAAGTGTCTCTGGAACAGTAGAGAATGGTGGTGCTTTTGGAGGAAGGAGCAGTGTAGCAATAGACTGAAGGGACTTTTCTAAGGGGACATGAAGAATTCAAGGTGAGAGTCCATGGAGTGATATAGTTATAGATGATAAGTGAGGAATTGCCATTAGATGATGTAGGCAAGGATTTGAGGGGAGTGCTTCCTGAGAGCACAATGTCCAGAGACAGCCTCTGAGGAACCAAGAATTGAGAAGGGGGTCAATTGAGGATCCAGAATGCTCCAGAGAGGCAGGCCTGCACAGGGGTCAGTAGTCCATAGGACAAAGGCTCCGAGAGGAGGCAAGTCATGGGCTTTGGGAGAAATGCCCCAGGCCTTCAAGATATTGTGAGTTATTACCCTAAAAAGTAAAATGTGTAGTGCTGAGACTCAGTCTGGGGACCAGAGAGTCTGATGTGAGATCTGCCAGCTTGTGTACATAAGTGTCTCTTATAACGGAGGAAGGAATGCTTTTGTTTACTTCCCAGGAGAGATGGAGCCAGAGAGCAGAAGCCCTGCCAGGACCATGAGGCAGTAGAGAGGTGACAGGGAAGGAGGGCTCTGGTCTGTTCAAGTTTAGCCTTTAATGAACTTAAAGGCAAAAGGTTGGAGGAGACAAAGGGAGTGGCTGTCCCATCTTATTATGATTGGGAATACTTCAAAGAAAATGTAGGAGGCTGAAGTGCTACAAAGGCCTGTTACGAAGGTGATTCCAGTCCCTGAATTCTCTGTCATGGAGCATGTGCGTGCTCTGCCCCTCACTGCAGGAAGACACATTAGGGCTTTAGATTAGTGAAAAAGCCACAGGGAGGCCAAGTGTCTTATCTCAGGTACCCCTGCCCCTGGCTTTTTCTGATGCCCTGTAGCCATGCTTTCCAGCGATGTATTCTAGAGATACCCTCCGAGTCACTCGCAAAAGCCCAGCCTTGACAGCTACTAATAAGATGCACTTGAGAAAAAGAACAGCTGAGACTTACTTCGGGGTCCCTAATCACCATGCACATTTCCCAACACCGAAATATACCCTCAAGAGTGATCTCTGGTGGATTTAAAATGTGGGTTTACTGGTAAAATGTGGGTTTACTGGTATGTTCTGTGTCTTTGAAAATAAGGCAGTTCTCTCAAGGGGTCCACATGGTGGGGTGGGGGCATTCAGTAAGTACCATTCCTAGTAGGTACCATTATCAACAGGATGTGAGGTTGCTCTGGACACCATAACAAGAATGGCAACCGAGGAGGGTTTATTTGAAAAGGCAGTCCAGGTCTGACCTGGATTAAGACAGCTGTTTCTGGGCTTTGTTGCCAGTGGACAAGTTAGAGGGGAGTCCCCAGGGACAAGGTATGCTACAATGAACTCAGGCATCCTGTGTTAAGTGCCATTCAGTGAGATCTAGCATGGGGCATCTATAGCAGAAGCCGGATCGAGAGAAGATTCCCTTTGTCTCCACCCTGGTCTGGGAGGGAGACCTCTGCTCCACATAAGGCTACCTGTGAAGAGAAGCCAGCTCAGGCCCTTTGTCACTCTCCACAGAGCTCAGAACCGGCTTTGTCTCTGTTGTCACTGTAGCTGTCTCTGCCACAGCACTGTTTGCAAAATGTGGGGAGGCTGTGAAGTCAATTCAGTGGCTATGAAAGGAAAGGCAAGAACACATGGCAATATATTACATGTCATAAATGTGATTGCTTTGTAATGCTGCATTAGAGGTGAGGGTGTGAGAACACATTATCTTCTGTGGAAGCCGTATTTCTCACTCTGGGACAGGCACATAGTCTGCATAAGAGTACAAGATTTTTGGCATGGCGGGTGGGGGGGGGATTGTTGGAATAAGATCTAACAATTTTTTTAGTATTTTTGTACATCTTCATAGCAAAGTTTCATGCTTAGAGTAGGTGTTTGGCCAATGTCTGTGTGGTGAGTGAATGAATGAATGAATGAATGATCAGCCCTGTCCTCATACACTGTAGAGTGTACATTCACCACCCCAGGCATGGCTGAGTTTTGTTTGGCCCATATGCAGGCACTTTTACCTCTTCCATGCTGAAAAGGTACTTAAAGTACCACATATAAATTGTCCTGCTCTCAACCAAGTTCTCCCTAAAAGTTCATTAACTATAAAAGATGGCAGTTGCTTTAAAAGCAGGCTTTCCATGGGAGGGAAGCAGTGTTTCGAAAAATCCAGGGTACTGCTGGCTAAGCATAGCAGCTTTCTGCAATTGGACCCTTCAAAAAAAGGGGGGCAAATAAACTCTGCCCCCCCAAAAAAATCAAGAGAGTCAGAGTGGAAACACAGTCTCCAGTAGATTTCCAGGCAGCCCGATACAGCTCACATCTCCAGGCTCAGCAAGAGAGGAGCACCATCATTCGGGAAGATGGAAGAAACGGACCACTGCAGAAGAGATGTGTGTTGTGTGCCAGAGAGGAAGCCAGCAAAAGTAGGTCACGGGGAGACGTGAGTCGGGTAAAGTTGGAAGCTGGTAGAAAAGCCCAGGCAGAGTCATCCTTCTTAGTCCCCCAGACTGCTGTCTCATGCCTACGATTAACTTGCTCAGAGCCCTTCCAAAACAAAGCCGAGTTTTTGGACGCAACACAGAACAGTGTGTGCTCCAAAGAACATGGAAAACAGACACCTGTCAGTTCCTGCACCCAGGGTGATTCCCCAGAACCATGACCAACAGTACAGACTCACAGTGCAACATGCAGACCAAGGATGTGCCCTAGCATCTGAGCCAAGGACACAAGACTACATAACAACTTCACACATCGTGGGTTTTCTCCAGAGCCAGCTATGGCCTGGGTCCCCATAATGTTTCACCAAGTACTTGTTACTTTGAAAAGTAGACCCACCTCACAGCTATCATTTGAGGGGTAGGTGGCAAATTGTAACTGTTTCTTCCCTCAGAGCGTTCACTGTCATTGAGCAGTGGTCCCCAATTTCACACATTGGTAGGAGAAAGGGTCTTTGAATGGGAAAATGAAAAGGAAGGCCTTCCGTATTATTCTATGGTATGTAAACATTTCACCACTTACATTTGCAAAATCTGTAGCCAAACAAAGCCTACAGGTTTTGTTAAAATTCAACATACAATTTACTTTTAGGGAAAGGAAGTACTAATAATTCTGAAAAAGGCTTTTGGATGTTTTTAAGATCTGGATGAAGACTTTTTCCTCAGGAGATTACCTGGCATTGTGAGAGAGAGAGAGAGAGAGAGAGAGAGAGAGAGAGAGAGAGAGAGAGAGAGAGAGAGAGAAAGAGAAAAGAAGAAGAAGAAGAAGAAGAAGAAGAAGAAGAAGAAGAAGAAGAAGAAGAAGAAGAAGAAGAAGAAGAAAGGAGAGGGAGGGAGGGAGGGAGGGAGGGAGGGAGAGACAGGTGATGAGGCCCAGGAGGCAGAGGTGCCCTGCTGTACACAGAGAGTGAAGGTGGGGAGCCCGGGCCCCCAGGGAACTGGGACAGTGGCACTGGAGCAGGTATCATCACTCCTCGGCAGCCCATGCTCCATTCTGCCCATGCTTTGGTTTCACCTGCTATTTATCCCCATCAAAACCCTGTTTACCTTTCCGATTAGTGGTGAGTTCTTGGCCAGCTATGCTGAAGAAGAAGAAGGCGTCCTTGTAATGCTGGCAGAGGAGGACTCGGTGACATATGCAAATGATCAGCACAACTTGGCACCTTTTCGCATGAGCAGCTCTTGGCACAAGGAGTAAGAAGATGTCTTAGCCAACTGCTGAAGCTTGTCATAAGAGGCCCACTGTCCCTGTGACTGACATGCTTTCCACACACAGAGGTTGTGACTAAGGTTGAGCAAAAGTTAGGTCTTGAACCAAGTCCTGGTCAACCTTTTTTTTTCCCTCCCATGATATTTAGTGATTCTTCCAGTGGAAGAGTCACTCCAAGTATTAGCTCTATCCCCAAGGGGCCTTTGACAGCCTATGGAAACACCTTTTGGATGTCACAGCTAGAAGGCAACATTACTATTCACAGCTAGGAATTAGAGGCCAGGGGTGTGAGCAAATGCCGCACAGTATAGAGAAGCACTCTACAGCAGAATCGCCTATCCCAAGGAATTCATGGAGCTGAGACTGAGAAACTCTCCACTACCAGACTGTCCAGTCAGGAGGATTTGCCTTCTGCACCACGTCCTCCCTCAGCAGCCAGATCTGCAGACCTTCATGCTTTCCATTAGCTGTAGGTGATGCCCTACCCACTGATGGTGGCCTCAAGAGTCCAGAAAGACACTGAAAGCTCACCTCTCCAGCTCTCCCTGACCTTGTGGTACCAGCCCTCACTGCACAACAGCATCCTCTCTGAGCTCTGAAAATAAATGCCCAGTGCTTGGACCCAGTCCAGCTCCATTCATTTGTAATCCCGATGGCTGAGTCCAAGTTCCAGTCAGGCTGCAAGCTCTGCAGGAGATGGTGATGTGTGGCCAAGCTGAGAACCTGGACTTCAGGCTCCTGGCTACTGGCTGCTAGAGGCACAAATCCATCCCCAGAGACTGTACCACCTTGCTTTTCCCCATTCGCCTTCCTCTCCTCAGACTCTTTACTGCTGCTCATACCTGTCCTGTTTCTGGGCTGGCTCCTGGGAATCTACACATCTGTCGACCATTTTAATTCCAGGAAATACTGTGTATATTGAATGAGTCTCTCCTCCAGGATCTTTCCCTGACTTTCCCTGAGTTTCAGTCTTTCCATCCAAAAGCCTTTACATCTCTCCTACAGGTCACACGTGTGACATGCTTATTATGGGGATGGGCAAGCTGTGCCTTATGTGACATTCTCCTTTCCTTCCTCTCTGTGACTGAGCCTTAGACTCAACAGGACTTCAGTTCTATTCAGATTCCTCAGACATAGTCATGGTCAATGTTTTCAGCCAAAAGAGTAGCTTAGGAAAGGACTCAGACGTGTCACTGTCCTGGGGCCTGGAGGCCCAGCTTCAACCACATCTACCACTGCTGACACTTTCCCACCAATGTGACTTGAACAGTGGCCTTCCATAGCTTTCATCAATTCCCCATTGATACCCAACATATGTCCCATGCTTCCTATTCATGTAGGAAAACACCCATATTAATTGTCTGCAAACTGACAAGGATTCCTCCGCCAGTGCCCTATGGGCACATGGGGCTTTCAGTGGACCACTAGCTGCCATGCTGATAAGTCTAGTCTGATCACACTTGCACTGAAGTCTTCCCACAGCGGGATGCCTGTGCATGGCAGCCTGCTGGGTGCTTAGGGAAGTTTCCTAAAATTCACAACCTCCCCTCCACCTTAGGAGGATAATCACAAGTTAATTTTGCTGAGCTAGACTTGTAGTGCTGGGGTGAGGAAAGCAGACACCGAGCACATGCCAAGTGTCCCCCAAAAGAAAATGTGATGAACTTTTTTTGACTTCCCACAGACTAAATGTGGCCAGGGGAAGACAGGTGCATCCTCTGGGTGATGGTGCTCACTATTCTGAGCCCCAAGAACAGTCATCTCAACTCTTGGTATCCATTTCTGTCCTGAGGGAACAGGGTCCACTGATCTCTGGAGAGTCTTCGAGGGAGTAAGTGCTCTCAGAACTCTGTGACAGGGCAGATGTTGGTGTAAGGACCTGCTCTCATCAGCTGTCTCCAGAGCTTCTCGTGAAAGGGATAGGAAGGTGCTCACCACCAAGTTGAACCAGGAGGTAGCAAGGGAAAATAAGCCAGTTCCCCTAAGCTCCTAACCCCAAGAACCCATATACTCCAACCCCAGCTTGGGGCCAGCCTCTGCCACAGCCCTGCTAGAACTGTGAAAACATCAACATCCACTTACCCAGCCCACACTTCATCTTATCTGAACAGGCAGTGTCTGTTGGGGACACTTGGTGGCTATCTGCACCGTAAGTCAGGTATTTAAGCTCCTCACTACAAGGAAAATTTGTGTGTGTGTGTGTGTGTGTGTGTGTGTGTGTGTGTGTGTGTGTGTGTGTGTAGTATATGTATGTAGAGGGAGATGAGTCATCGGGTAAGCGGGGAAAGTTTAGAGAGTGATTTCCAGAACTCAGGGCTTGGGAATAGGCGGCCTGAGTTCCAAATTCTGTGCTGCTAACTGGCTGAGTAGGACTATTAAGTTGTTAAACATCTCTGGGCCTTTATCATCATTTATGTGGGAATCTAGTTCAGCACAATGTATGGAGTTGCCATGGTTGCCAGGTACCCAGAGAGGTGTGCTAGAGCCCCAGTTATGTTTAAAGGGGGAACTTGCTATTTCGGAGGGCTTGCAAGCAAGATGTTCCTAACATCCTGATGGCCCCATGATAACCACTTTCCAAAGCCATCATCCCCACATGATTAGGAGGGCCACATATTGGAAGCCTTCCCAGTGCCAGGGCCCCATACAGATTTGGTCATCATTGTCCCTTTATCAACATACCCTGTGTAAGCCAGCATGGTGATAAATGGACAGAAAAGACACTTGGAGCATAACACAGCTAATGAGCTAAAAAAAAAAAAAAAAAGTTATATGATTTGATAGTTACTGTTTAAATTCCAAGTGTTTGGGACTTGGAGCGTGTTTCATTCACACAGCGAGTTACTTCAACCCTCACATTATTTCAGGTGCATGTTTTAAAATTTAGCTTTTCATCCTGTGTTGTAGGTGGCTGAGTTTGTACAGTCTCTTCTGGGCTGTGAAGAACATGCCAAGTGCTTCAAGAAAGAGGTAATAAATGGAAAAATTAGATATAGTTTTGTACTTCTAGGCCCAGGAGTGCTTTGCTTCCATCTATTTAAGTGTAAATAAGAGCAGTTGGATGGAGGAGGCGAGAGAAAAGGGACCATAGAAAAGGCCAGCAGTGGAGTCTGTGCTTGGCCCTTCTTACCCTTGCTGTCATCCGACTGGGTGGGAGAGTAAGTGCGTTAGATAATTAGTGTCTATGGGAGCTGTGAAGGCTTCACATTGGTGGCTTTAGGGAGCCTTAGGGGAAGGGATGAATTCTCTGCTTTACAGTGGGAGTAAGACTAGCCCATCCCCCTGCCTGCACCTGCTTCAGAATGGATGTAAGGAGCATCCTCATGTGGCATCGCTGCTTCCTGCTTCCTTGTGTTTGGCAGTGTTCTCAATTGCTTAGCATTTTTCCAAAGCCAGAATCCATAGTCCCAGGGGCTGCAGAAAATACCAGGCATACTGTAGATGATAAGATAATGATGACGATTATCTATCGCATGACTGCTAGAAGCCTGCACAGCAATGAGCTTCTTACAGGGGTCCTTTGTCCTCAGAACACTGTAGAGGTGGTTCACCTTAGAGGCCATCCTCAGGAAGGCCAGGCACAGTGGGAAGGGGCAGTGTTGCATCCCTCTCTGCCCTTTGAGTTCAAGGCATGCACCATTCAAGGAAATCTTGAGGTCCTGGGTTCTGAGACCTTCAGAGTCCTGCAGCTTTTGATACCATCCAACAAAGCTCAGTGTTTTTGTGGTTCCACCAGAGTGCAACACAGCTTGGGCGGACCTTACCCAGGCTTGCACACAGCCCTCTCTCTTTCTTTAGCAATCCTCAAGACCTAGTTTGTCTTTGAGTCTTTCTGTACGATAAATATAAGACCCTTTCTGGGAGTTTTCAAGCTTGATACTTGCTGACCTCTGGGAAAAATCACTGAAACCCCCTTGCTCCTCCCTATCTAAAACACACAGACTTACGGGATGGGACCCCTAAGTACACCAACCACTTGGGCCTTAGTAAAAGCAATATAGAGTGGACCCTCTCCTCTGAGTCCATGAGGCACTGATTGGACCCCTGCTTTGCCTCTGAGAAGCTGTGTGACATTGGGAACATCTTTACACCGGACATTCCAGGTTTCCTCATCTACCTCACAGGATCATCAGTAGAGTGAAACATGTACATAGATTATAACAGATTCCTGCATCTCCATATACACTCACTGTCATCTTCACCATCACTGTCTCATTTTTATGACAACTTTCAGGCCAGTGCTTTTTGCCTGAAAATGCAGGTGCTGAACCCAGGTCAAGGTGAGAAAAGAGGTATAATGCCTCTCCCCTGTCTCAGAGAACAGGGATTTGATCCACAGAAAAGCATTTTATTCTCTTAAGTGACTGTGTCTTCAACAGATAATATATCATGGAGGTATTTTTATGAGCTTTTATAAGTGTTAAAAGGCTACCCAAGAACCCCAGGTACATCATCCTTCCATCAAAGGGATCACTACCGTCAAGGAGGCATTGACTGTAAGAGGTTTGTGCTGCTTGATTTGGGTGGGTTTGCATGCATGGCTCTGGTTCACAGAGGGATTGTCATAGAAAAACCTTTTATTCCAGTCTTTGGTTCTACAGCCAAGAGTCAGCTGACCTAGGTAACTATATAAGTGTGTATATCATATAGGGACAGGGCCCCCCACACAGTCCACAGAGACAAGCTCTGAGGTCCCTAGGCCTCCAAGAAGCTGAGGACCAACACAGTCTACATGGTGACTATTCACCATCACATGACTCAGGAAAGCTGTCCCATGTCATGTAGCTGCATGCTTTCCTAACTTAAAAAACATTTAACTGCCAAATAAGGATCTAGCACACTCAAAGTATACAACATGGTGATTTTATACACATCTACGCAAGTACCATATGCATATGATTACCACAATGAAGGTCATCAATACATCCATCACTCCCAAATTTGGACTGGAAACAAGAATCATTCTGATATTGTTTCTAACTGTGCTTAAAAGGAAAGTTGAAATTATTGGAAAGCTAAAAGGATAAAATTAAGACAAGTCACTATTCTGATAGCCAAAAATAACTTCTTTTGCTATTGGGGGTCAAGGTTTCTAATATTTTAGTATCATCTTGTATGTATGGTATGTGTGTGTGTCCGTGTGGATACATGCTGTACCATATGTGTAGAGGTCAGAGGACAATGTCAAGGGTCATTTATGTCCCTCCATTGTGGGTTCAAGAGGTTAAAATCAAGTATTCAGGCTCAACCACAACTACTTCTTCCCCCTGAGTCCTACAGTGGCCCCAGGTTTCTGATATTTCAAATATGTGTTCATACAGATTTATTTTTAAAAACTAGAAGATCTCTGTCATCATAACACATAAGACTGCTTTACGATTTGTGAGATTTCGCAGACCACGGAATGTTTCATTGAAACACATTTTGAGGGATTTTGTTTTGTAGCATCCCACACTGCAGCTAAACTACAATTTATTTCCTTCTGTTGCTATAACATGAGGTTGTTTCCAATGTTCCACACTCTCAGTGATACCAGACAGAGCCTGCACATGTTGCCTTACTCTCTGGAGATTTACTTGGTGGTACTTTTGAAGCTCTTGGTACATTCAGACCAAAAAAATGTTGAGACATAACAATGGAAGTCTGTGCTGGCGCAAATTATTGAGTCTATATTTAACAAACTGAGAACCTTCTAATTTAATTTGACTCCTTTATTCTGTGAGCACAATGTTGTTGATCTGCCTTGAGTCAAATGAGGGGGGGTGGCTTTAGCAAGGCCATATGGATTTAGTGTCACACTCTGTACCCAGGAAATGCCACTGGTGGATAAACAAGCTCCATTGTGGAATAATTGTATTTGTGATTGTTTATTTATTCACAGCAGATAGATGGCAAAGCATTCCTGCTTCTGACCCAGGCAGACATCGTTAAAGTGATGAAGATCAAGCTGGGCCCAGCACTGAAGATTTATAATTCTATCCTGATGTTCAGGAACTCCCAGGATGTCACTGAAGATGATGTTGCCTCAGGCCCAGAAGCCAGGAGATGAATGTGCTCCTAAACATCCCCTGACACTGGGACTTATGTCTTTGGAATCAAGGTCGGCAGCCAATGTACCCATGGTCATACCCTTTAAAGTGTCTGGTTTAGGTGTATGGCAGACTTTGGCAAATGGTGAAATGCCAATGACTCAGACACTTAGGTCCAAGTGTTGGTTTGGGTGCCATCCTTACCGCAAGAAACAACTGAAGAAGCCGTCCACATGTCTGTCCTCTTCTCTCTCTCTCTCTCTCTCTCTCTCTCTCTCTCTCTCTCTCTCTCTCCATATATATATATATATATATATATATATATATATATATATATATATATATATATATATATGTGAACCACTCTACCTTCTGCAAGCATTAAGTGTCTCAAGTGGTAAAATGCCAGGTAATCAATTCATTAATCCATCATTAATGCGTTCAACACAAACACATCCAAGCACAGTCCACATCTATCATCTGAGTGTGGTGAGTCTAAGAGATGGGAGCCTGCTGCTTCCAAGAAGACTCCTGAGGCTTCTGTGCCCTTAACTCAGGAAAGTATGAATCTTTTATAAAGTGCTAATATGCACATTGTTTTCATGATGCTCATTTGTTTCTTTTTGGTTTTTCAAGACAGGGTTTCTCTGTGTAGCTTTGCACCTTTCCTGGATCTCGCTCTGGAGACCAGGCTGGCCTCGAACTCATAGACAACTGCCTGCCTCTGCCTCCCCAGTGCTGGGATTAAAGGCGTGCGCCACCACTGCCTGGCCGATGCTCACTTTTATTCCTTTTACCATTCCTTGGTTATAGTTCCAAGGTGCCCTGGAGCCTACTCCGAGGAGTGTGCCTAGAAGTAGCAGCAGAGTAGTTGGGCATTTCAGGAACCCAACAAGGCCCTCCAGAGGACCTGCCATCAGGGCTGTCTCCGGAGTTTGTTCTAACAATGGCGTTGGCCAATGACCCACTTGAATGAACTCCTTTCTGTTCCCACTCTGATGAAACCAACTTCAGAATGAACTCCTCCCTCATCTGTTGATGCTGGAGCAAGTGTGCCAGGTTCTGGTTTCATCTCCAGAGGCATGGCAGCAAGGCAGAGGACCTCCAGAGAGCAGCTCAGGATCTGTTGTTTGGCTGGATTCTTCTGACAGGTTCTCAGACTTCAGTCATGTTTTAGAAGTCTGTCTGAGATTGGAGTTGTGAACAGATCACTTCATAATTATGAAAAAGGAGAACCGCAAGTCTACAACTGTTTCTTCTCTTTCACATAGTAGCATCTACACTGCCTTCCTGGAAACAAGACTCATCCTTTAGGGGAGGGAAGCAAAGGGGACGCCCTGAGAAAGAAGATCTGACAATGTCTTTCTGCTACATTAGTCACATTCTCAATTTAACAAAGTTGATTCTGCCCAGCAAATTTCTCTAACTTTAGGTCACTGAAGAAGAAAAAACTTGAAAGCCTATATATTGCATTCTTTAAATGGTTACCTAAACATAAATTTAATATACTATCAGGTGATGTAAATTTGTTTCTGTGATGTTTTGTTTTTCTCTCTTTTTTTTTTTTGAGACTTCCACATGCAATAAAAATTCATGCTTCTACTGTTAAAGTTTTAATATATTTTAAATGTTAATAAACATGTGAAAAGCAGCCTCTCTCTGTCTTACTGGATGTGTGATCATAGCCTGTGCCTGCCATTTACAGTCTGGGGTCTGTTTCTTTTCCTCAGCTGTGGAAGAATAGAGGTAATTGCCTGCATTGGCCAGCAGAGAAACTTGCTTGTTTTGACTGCTGTGTTCTCTTAGGGAAACAGTTAAGATATTAATAGTGTGAGAGACTAAGTTGGAAAACTTTTTAATTAATATGGGCCTTATAATTGCTTGGGTTTTTGTTGTTGTTGTTTTTGGTTTTTGGTTTTTCACCAGGGTTTCTCTGTGTAGCTTTGCGCCTTTCCTGGAACTCACTCTGTAGACTAGGCTGGCCTCAAACTCACAGAGATCTGCCTGACTCTGCCTCCCGAGTGCTGGGATTAAAGGTGTGCACCATGACTGCCAGGCTATTGCTCATTTTATAGAAGACCTGAGACTTGTAGCTCAGATACTTGCTACAGGATAATTCATCAGTAATGCCCAGAATAGAAGAAATGACACAAAGCAGAACTGGGGTTGAACCATCCACACATGCCTTCCTGTACTCTCCAGAATGACCTGAAATCCTAGAAACAGAAATATTTTATCCTACCAAGAGGATTCCCAATGTGGTGTCAGGCGTGACACGGTATTCAGAAAACCACAAGTACAGGGACTACTCCCTACAGCCTTTCCTCCAAATTCTTACCTAGTATCTGCCTTTGAGTCAGGAAGAAAACAGCAAAATTGTCAACAGGACTCTAAGAAATACAAGCATCTATGTTATTAGAGAGAGTTCCCTCACAGGACCATTTGTACAACACAGCACAAGTCCACATCATGATGCTAGCAAGTAGATCATTAGCAAGAATCCTAAGGGAGCTCAGGACTTCTCACACAGTACTCTCAGAGTGGCTGTAATCTCAGATAACTTTTGGAAAAAATAGATTTCTCACTTACAACAACACTAGAACATTAAGAGAGAAACCTATCCTTAGCAATTTCTGCATACCTCCCCTCTTGTATTAGACACCTGACTTTATAGAACCCCCAAGAAGGGCAGCCCCAGAGGTGGACCCCATGATAGCATGGGCCTCCAGGTAATACTAACTCTGCCTTGCCAAATGATGACTGTCAAACGTTCTGGGATTTCTAAGACAACTCAGATTTGTCTAGAGTTCCCCCTGGCCCTATGAATCAGAGGTAGGGTCACTAAAGTACAGTAAGGTCACCTGAACTGTGGAGCAAGGCCTGGGTTTGAATAGGGTCTGGCATCTTCAAACATTTGCTTGATCTCAAACCATATCTTCACTTTCCAGCTAAAGAGGAATTTTTTAACATTCATTCATCTGACATTTTTATTCCATTTCATCTTAGGAAATTCTTCATTTCTTGATGCAACTCCCAGAGGGAACTGACAAATATCATTTTGCATGTGGAATGTTCCTGTGAATATATTCTTAATATTTGAGGATATGTTCTTTGTGAATATACTCTTTTATAAATCTATTCCTCTTAAAACTGCTTTTCTTATAAATATATGCATGAAGAACGTGTTTGCTAATAGATTCTTGAATATTCAGATCTTTATAAATATGTTCTTCCTATGAATATATTTATTAATGAATAATATATTAGGAAGAAATCTTTTTTTCAAAAATCTATTCTTGATATGTGCCTCCAGGTTCCATTGTTCTCAGTCCTTCAGTTTCCAGTTGAAGTAGAAAATTGGGGTCTCTTTGACCCTTAAAATGATGTGGTGAAGACCAAATAAGCATTGTTCAACTCAAACATAAGATTTACACAAATAAATTTGGTGCCTGAATTATTTGTTTAATTAGTGATCAGCAATTCCATTTCTCAATAAAATCACCTGCCTCCAAGGATTTGCACCACATACTCTTTTCTGGAGGATGGGGGATTTTGAATCCAGTGACCAGTCAGATATAATCCTGCTGTCAGATCTGATTATCCCAGAAGGATGCCTGTGGAATCCAGGGGACATCCAGATGGCAGTGAAGACCTGACTCATACAGGGAAGGGTGATAGTAGAGCAGAAAGCTGTGCATAGTGACACCAGGCATTCTTCTCCTGGAGACCAAGATGGATTGAGGGGCAGTACTGCTGTGTCTCTGCCATAAAGGAAAGGACAAGAGAAGGGTTGTGGGGTGAGATAGTCTAAGAACAGCCACAGAAATAGAAATGGAAAGAGGAAAGAAAAAGTGTGAGAAATGATGGTTTAAAACATTGAATTCACTTACTTCTCTCCAAATGGTTCTATTTCATGAGATCAAACTAGTTGTTTGTTGCTGTTTTGATGTAGAGGACCACCCATTACTCTCCTCTTTCCTTTAATTTAGATTCTGTTCCCTTTGATGTTGAAAGCTAGACATCAAAGCAAATTGATTCATGAAGAACAGAGTACTAAGAAATCCCAGGTTAAACCCAGAAATCTTGGGGCAGATTGAACTGCAATCTTTGCATTTCCACTAAGAGCACATGTGTGGGACAGGAACCTCTTTACATTGTGAAATTCTGGAATCTATAAGGTATTTCCATAGAGAAAAGTCATCAACAGTGAATTGACTAACATTAGCTCAATGTCATATGTTTAAAGTCTCCAGGGAAAGGATGCATTTAACAGGCCCTTATCTGTCTCAGCCAGAAGAACACAGACTGGATAACTCAGAAACCACAGACCTTTCTTTCCCAGTTTCTGAGAGTGAGACATCTGAGAGTAAAACATTGAAGAACATTCCCCATACTGGCAAATGGTGAGGGCCATCCCACGGCTGAAGACAGAGGACAAGAAGCAAAAGGGTAGAGGAGCCACATTCACCTTTACAGAAGTTCTGCGCCTAGACTGATGGCATTTGGTCATGAGGGCAGAGCTAGTGACTTAATCACCACTCTCTAGGCCCCACCTGAAGTGCTGTCCCATGGGTGATTAGGGGCCCGACACCTGAACTGTGAGGGATGCCTTCCAACTGTGGGTTAGAGAGGATGAAGGAGTCCATTTATCAGCTGGCCGCCTAAGTGAGCATATGGCAAGTGGGTGTCAGAGAAGTATGGCATGGGAAATATTGCCTCTGTGAACAATGGCAGAATGTGGGGATAGGATCTTCTCTACAGTTCTTATCAAAAAATGAAAGAAAAGAAAAGAAAAAGAAAGAAAAATAGAGGTGTGATTCCTCTAAGAAGCAATTGACAATTCAGTTGTTCTGGAGTTGCCAACAGAAATGATGGTCAGGCAGCGAGCCACTTCAAAGAGTCTTACTGAAAGAGAATTCAGAAAGGTTAGTGGGTGGTAATGGTTGAATTTTAAATTTTTCAGTTTTCAGTCATCCTCTAGCACAGCCAACCTTTTTTTCTCTTTCCAGTTGCTGTTTTTACTTTAAGAATATACTTGTCTTTTCACCAGCCTTTGTTTCCATCAGTTTCAATCTGAGGCTGTCCATCAAGGAGATTTCCCCACCCACCTTCCTAACCGGGACACCAAGCCTAGCAGTAAAAGGGAAAATATCACAGATGCCCATTATTCTGACGTTGCTTTCAGATGAACCAGCAAATTCACTAAAGCAGTCTGTCCATCCCTGTGAAACTTTTTCAATGTATTTACTCAGTAAATGTTTATTGGGAACTTGTAATGTGCCAAGCACAGTCTTCACAGAGGAGACAGGTATGAACAAACTAAGTAAAAATTCTTCACAAGCAATGCTTACTGGCCCCAGGAAGGTAAGGGGTGTGTGTGTGTGTGTGTGTCATGTGTGTGTGTGTGTGTGTGTGTGTGTCATGAGTGTGAGTGTGTGTGGATGTGTTTGTGTGTGTGTTTTGTGTATGTGTGTGGATGTGCAATAAAAACTGAGGAAGCCACAAATCTGAGAAGGGAGGCATGAGAAGAGATTGACTTGGGAAGAGAGGGGACTTGAAATTGTATAAATATAGTGCTCATAAATGAAATTCCCCAAAATAAAATATTTAAATTAAAACAAATTCTTTTCATGAAATCAGTTCAAGTTGGCGGAGCTTGAACTAAAAGATGAAGATGAAACAGTGAGGACGGACTTCCTGAATCCTCCTCATGGACATGTGACCTTCTGAAACACGAATCTCTTAAGAAATGTGACCAGGCAATGTCATCCACTAGAATCCCCAAAAGGCAGTCTTTGAGTTGAAGGACACTTGTTACCACATATCCAGATGTGGGCATGGTCTCTTCTGCATCTGTGTTCATTCTCTGACCATTCCAACCATGGAGATGTCCCCATACCCCTTCTCCTAGGGTCTAGAATGACCTGCTGCATGGAAGTCCATAAAGCTAACTTCCTAGCTAATAACTGCAGGTATTATTTTAAGTACCAGGTTGACATTAGCCATTAAGTAACCAGCTAATATGAAATTTCTAGACCTTTGTCCCCTTGGGTTACAAGTGGCAATTAACAAGAACTAATAACACATATCTCCAATGTGAATAACTGAGATTGTCATCAGGCAGGTAATTTTAAATCCTGCCATTCTTTAAATACAGATTCAATAATTTCAGCCCAGTGGTGTTCTATTTATTATGTATGTGTAACAATTTTAGAGATGAGCATGTTTCCACATAGTTAGGTTTGGTAATCCAAAAGGCTTGGTAATGCAAAAATTATCCAGCAGATGCTTGACTCTCAGAGCCCTCAGGGAGGGTGGGTGATTAATAGCTGATAGAAATTGAGTAGAATACTGAACTGGAAGCAGAGCACATTGACTAGCCGTGCCTGCTGGGGAGGTGGGAGGTCGTGGCCCATCTAGAAGCAACACTACATATCCATCATAGAGCTTGTGCTACTGCTGTTCAGAAAGTGAGTCAGGGCACATTTCTCACATCAGTCATTTACGTGCATGTTGACTTGAAAACTGAATTGCCTTAGGAGATGTACAGTTTTCACACACACACACACACACACACACACACACACACACACACACAATATATATATATATAATTTGTTTACATTTAGTTCATTTTATCACTATAGGCAAGTTCCCTTTAACTAGAAAATCTGTTGGCTACAGCATTTTGTCCAGATCAGAGCCTGGTCAGAGTGTCCCTTTATCGTTTCCTAGAAGAAAGGACTATTTTTCCATGTCTTGTTACTTGTTTGCAACTTGAAAAGTCTTCCCGAACTTGTGACCACTCTACCAGGCTTAGGCTGACAGAAACCTATTCCACAGTTCAGCCTGTGTTGTAAGTTAGAACAGCCAGACAATTGAGATGTCTGCCCTTGGGGGGAAAACAATAAAGAAACAAAGAACCCACTTATGTAAGTACTTTAGGCTCCAAGGTATATACTCCAGTTTTTACAAGTTTTCAGCTAGTTAAAAAAAAAAAAATTGTTCTCACAAATCCATTTAATTCTCATTTTCCATTGTTCCACATATACAATAAATCACTGTGCACATCCCTGAGAGCAATGTCATAGCTTTCTCAACCTTGATGAGGATCCATGTATACACTAATAGACAAATAAACCATACTTGGCTACTTGGGTCATGTGATCACATTCATCTTTATTATCTCATCTCCAAGAAGTCCTTAGTAAGAACAATTACAAAATGTCCAGCAGAGACATTTCCTCAAGAAGAAAGGGTGGAGTTCCCCAAATTCCCCCCACTTCTAAGTACTAACACAATATATGCACACAGAGTTAAAAGAACTTAAAGGTTCACATTTGGACATGTTGATGAGGTACTTGACATGCAATTTTTTTAAAAGCAAAGGGGAAGTAAAGCTGACTGTTTCCAGACACAGCTTCAGCCCTTTCCACTCCTGCATGGTATGAAACATACTGGGTTCTTTCTATTCCTATAAAGTCAGTTTACACACAGCGGAGGAGGACTTAATGAACGTTCTCATTATGTAGCCCATATGGCCTCAAATTCATGATCTTCATTCTCCAGGCTCCCTAGTGTTGGGATTACAGGCATGAACCCTCATAACACTCTCATTTTCTGTATGATAGATAGATAGATAGATAGATAGATAGATAGATAGATAGATAGATAGACTGATGATGTCATTCTATAGCAAGTCTTTCCATGTAGCAAGCCTATCTCTGTACTGCCAGCTCCCAAATAATGACATGGAGAGTTACTGATTAAAAAAACTTGGCCCTAGCTTAGGCTTGTCCCACTAGCTCTTATAACTTAAATGAACCCATTTATTTTAATCTGCATTATTCTGGGTGGCTCGTTACCTCATCTCTCCATATTGCTCATGCTTTTTTCTCCACATCTGGCTGGCTTCCCTGCCTCTCCTCTTCTTCTCTAGTCTTCTCTGTCCTCAGAAGTCCCACCTAACTTGTTCCTGCCTAACTATTGACCCATTAGCTCTTTATTAAATCAATCACAGTGACACCTCTTCACACAGTGTATAGGACTATTCCTCAACATCACTCTTCAGTGTTTTCCTCACTAAAATGCCTTTTTTAACTTTTGTTGTTATGCTGAGGTTTTTTGGGGGGAGCATGGTGTGTGTGTGGGTGGGTGTGGGTGTGTGTGTGTGTGTAGGTGTATGGGTCAGGGGTCAATGTTCAATGCCTTTCTTAATCCCTAACACCTTTCCTTTGAGACAGGATCTCTCACTGAGACTGGAGCTCACTGACTCAGTAGACTGGCAGGCCAGTGAGCCACAGGGGTCATTCTAAACTGCCTTTCAGTACTGGGATTACAGACACATGGCACGTCCGGTCAAGCTCCTTATTTGGATGATGGGGTCAGTTTTTCATGCTTGCATGGCAAGCACTGCACCCCTACATATTCCTCTTTAGGGCGCTTTTGGTAAGGTCTGTTCGTGTTTTGTTTTGTTTTGTTTTGTTTTGATAATTTTTTATGTTATTAGTATTTTTTTCTTTATTATTATGTGTTTTAAATTTTATACATCAGCCATGGGTTCCCCTGTCCTCCCCCCTCCCGCACCCACCCCCACCTTCCCCCCAGCCCCTCCCCTCCATTCCCATGTCCTCCAGGATCAAGGCACCCCTTGATTCATTTAAACCTGGTGGATTCAGTACAGGCAGGTCCTGTCACCTCCTTCCAGACTGAGCAAAGTGTCCCTGTGTAAACCCAAGGTTTCAAACAGCCAGCTCATGTACTAAGGACAGATCCTGGTCCCACAGATGGGGTGCCTCCCAAACAGATCAAGCTATTCAATGGTCTCACTTATCCAGAAGGCCTGATCCAGCTGGGGGCTCCACAGCCTTTGGTTCATAATTCATGTGCTTCCATTCGTCTGGCTATTTGTCCCTGTGCTTTTTGCAATCTTGGATTCAACAATTCACGCTCTTGCAGACCCTCCTCTTTCTCGACAGTTGGACACCTGGAGCTCCACCTGGGGTCTGGCTGAGGATCTCTGCATCCACTTCCATCAGTTATTGGATGAGAGTTCCAAGACGACTGTTAGGGTGTTTGGCCATCTGATCACCAGACTAGGTCAGGTCAGGCTTTCCCTCGACCACTGCCAGCAGTCTACAGAGGATATATCGTTGTGGATTTCTGTGGACCTCTCCAGCACTCTGCCTATTCCTGTTCTCACATGGTCTTCATTTATCATGGTCTGTTATTCCTCATTCTCCCTTTCTGTTCTTGATCCAGCTGGGATCTCCTGCTCCCCTAAGCTTTCTTTCCCTCAAATCTTGCCCTTCATTACTTGTTTTGATATTTTTCCCTGTACTTTCATCATGTGTCCAGTCTTTCCCCTACTTCCCTTCTCAGCCATTTGTTCTGCTGAAGAGCCCTCTCCTAGTCTACAAATGGTCCTCTCAAGGCCGGTTGCTGTCACTCTGACCTATGGCAGCCCGTGTTAAAATTCAATGGTGCAGTTGATAATTTCACTCTCCATACTCATCAACTCTTACAAAGTATATCCCTGGGACACCAGGTGGAAAACCAGAACACCACTGAGTTATGCAAGGCTGGCTTGCCAACATGAGCAGAAGAGCCCACTAACGCTCAGAGAGCTAACTCCCTGAAACGGATGTTCTGCTAGTGGTTCGTAAAATGCTACATAGAGCTAGGCCTTTAGGGAGAGGCCTTGAGCAAATTAGAACCCAGGATTCCAGCATGCTGGTGTTAGCAGAACACACATTTGCAATGGATTTCTTGTACCCCATGTCCTGAGTAGCTAGCTAGCTGCTTTCCTGACTCCTCCATTTGACTCACTTCAGTTTTCTCTGTCCAATCTGAATGTCTTAGTTATAATTCTATTTCCTGATTTAAGCATATGTAACTCTCATGCTGTTTTTACATTTGCTGCAGTGCCCAGCCTTACACTGGGGATATGGCATCCCAGCTGCTAATTGCTCAGTTGTATAATGTTGGCTATGTAGGGAACTCTTTTTTTTTTCTTAAGACCTGCCTTCCATTATGGGACCTTTCAATAAAATACCTATTTTAAAAACAAATACCTCCTATATCCACCACATTTTTCTGCTTTTCCCTGAGTATCTTAGGTCAGAGCTAAGCACCCAGACCAATGTCCCCTGAAAATGACATCAATGTGACAAGAATCTGATAAGATGCAGATTCAGGCTCAAGATCCATGACCTCTGACCCAGGAAAAGCAACTCTGAGACCAAAGGTCTGAGGTCCAAGGAAGCTAATAGGATGGATCAAACACCAGGAGTCTAGCATTCTGATGTCCAAGAACTAGAGAAATGTGTGTCAGGAGAGAGAGAGAGAGATGCCTTCATCTTCTTTCATCTCCTATTCCTAGCTTACTATAGAGTCTCCCCCTCACCCCTACACACACACAAGCAAATTGTCCCCACTAGTCCACCTTCATACCCACACCCCTGATCTTCTCTGGACAGACACTCCCCCAGAATGATGCTCTGCAAGGTCTCTAATATGCCTTCATCTAGTCAGTTGACACTTAAATTGCCTGTCACTGCCTGCCACCCTCCATTTTGGAGATCTCCTGTCTCTGTCCTTCCCTTGGCTGCCCACACCCTTGTCTTCTGAAGACTAAGATGAGGGTGCCTTCTAATTTAGCCTGGTTCGTTCCCATCTTAGGTGGGCGATCCTTCATTCAGTCAACCCTTAAGGAAAGTCTTCTCAGTGAGTTTGGATACTATTCTCTTGAGGCAGACATTTATGGCAACCATGCACTGCATGTGGTTATTTCAATTTTACTGGTTAGATTTATAGTGAAATAACCCAGCCCCTTTTGAAAAGCCATATGAAAAATCACTACTGAAGAAGCTTCCTAAAATATACACATATAAAAAGGGAATTTAAATACCATTCCCTTTATCACTTAATGGGAGACACAATATCTAAACTAGACATCATATGTTATTTTCATATGATTTTTTTTCATTAAAACCAAGAATGGGTTCCATATTTTTTAATCATTTGCAAAAAGGGATCCTCTAGACTCCACATGCTGCAGGCTATTGCCAAATATTAACCCTAATTAGAGAAGCTCCTTCTTATAGAAGATGGGAATGAATACAGAGACACACAACTGGATGATGTCCGCAGAGTGAGAGACTTCGGAGTACCCAGTCATACATGGGTTATCTTTACCCCTTCAAGGCTCAAGCATCCACACTGAAGGAGGCAGAAAGATTGTAAGGGTCAGAGGTGGTAGGTGACACCAAGGAAACCGTTTGTCAGATGCAACAGGAGTGGTACACATATGATCTCACAGAAACTGACAGTATGCACAAGACTCATACATGTTTATGGCAAACAGAGTCCCAGGAGGAGGAGATGTGGCACAGAGTTACCCCCCTAGCCAAGAAGCTACTTGGAATTGCTAGAGGCTGGGAGGGAGAACCTTGGTATTCTTCAGTGGAGTGGTACTAGATGTATGAATCATAACCCTGGGCAGGCCACATGCTCAAAAGTAGTTGACCAACACAATTCAGACTCCATGTGTTTTGTGGGATTTGTTGTTTTGGTTTTGCTTTTTGGTTTTGTAAGAGAAAAAAAAAAACATGAAGTTGGGTGGTCAGGGTGGTTGACAAGGAGTTGGAGGGGGAGAAATAATATGATCAAAACACGTTCTGTGAAATACTCCAAGGATAAATTTTTTAAAGTTTTTTTTTTTAATCAGTTATCAGGGGAAGCCCTGGGGTTCACTATCTTTTCCCAAGAGCATTTACATTTACTGTTACTTGGGGATTGGAAAGGCTCAAAAGCATGGACCAAGGAAATAGATCTTTGATTCAAGAATTTTCCAATGGTAAGACGGAAATTGGGGAGTCATCCAAAACTTTGTTTTCGAATTCATTTTATATTTTTAAGAATAAATAGCTTGTTAAGCATGCACAAAGTTCAAAACTCAGTAGCCATAAATTAATAATAAACAAGGAAACAAAGAAATCTCCTGTTTTTCTCTCTGAGAAGTGAAGTAGTTGAAGAATAACTTCCTTCCTTTGGAAGGATCTGAAACTGGACAGTGAGGCTTGATTCCTGCCGTGTGGCCACTTACAGTAATAGCAACAGTACTAACAGGAACATGGCCTCCTCTTCACTTGCCTGTTCCCTCCTCACAGTGACTTTGCACTGTTCTTCTTCTCCTTTATTTTGCAGATAGGGAAATTAACCCATAGGCAACCTAAGTAGCATACTCCAGGTCACAGAGGTAGAAAACAGGATGTGAACCCAGGGACACAGCCAACCACTAAGCTGGTGGCTCAGCAACAAAGTGAAACTAAAAATCATACTGAAGAATAATACTTTGCACACTAGTGGAAACGTAAACTAGATAACACACTATGAAATTCAGTATGGAGATTCCTTGGCAAACTAAAAATTGATATAACACATGATCTAGCTGTGCCACTCTTGGATATTTATCCAAAAGGACTCCAAAACAATGTATCAGTGTGTTACTGCTGCACTGTTCATAATGGAACCACCCTGGATGTCTAAATGTGGTTCATGTACACTTGTGATGTTTCCAGCCATAAAGAGTGAGGTTGTGCGGTTTGTTAGAAAATGCATACAAATATTAATCAATACATCATATAAAATGAATTAAGCCACTCTCAGAAAGACACATGCTATGTCTTCTCTTACTACTGGTTCCTAGATTTCAGATACATAAAATCATATACGTTTGTGTGCATAAGTATATGTATTTATGTGCATATGTATGTGTCATAAAAGTACAAGTGAAATTGTCTTGGAGAACCAAAGGAATGAAGGGGAAAGTTAGGAACTATGGAGGAGAATACATTCCACATACAACATGTATTTGTATTAAAATGCCATTATTCAACCATGTAAAATGGATATAGATGATTTTTTCTATTTTTTTTAACTAGTCAAAGTTTCCACCATAAACAACATTTGCACTTTACATTATTTCTGTGATGATGACCCATCTGAGCTAGTTGTTAAAATTGCCATTGGGGCCAGTTAACCTTGTAGAAACAACTTGATAAGGACATGTCACTCCATATGCCAGGAAATCACCCAGCAAGGCTGCCCTGAGCAGTGCATTTATAATGACCACAGGGAAATGGGAAAGAGTGTTGATGTGGTCCCAATCCTTCAGCTACTGAAGGAACAAAAGCACAGCCAGTGACCAGCATGAGAGGCCCTTCCAGAAAATCCATCCATGTGCATTCTCTTGCTACACAGCATAGGCTGCTTGCTCAGGATATGCCAGGTACACTACAGGACCATGTATGTCTATCTTCAGAGGGAGAAGCATCATCAGCTCTTCTTCTGGACACCTACACACTCCTCTGGGACATTCTTGGCTCATGATTCTTCTATATATTGTCTTTTTGAACCACTTCCCCTCATAAAACCCTAGAGACCTCAGCAACAGGAATAGAAATTGTGGAGAGTGCATGCTCAGTTCACAAGTTTTAAATGAGCCAGTAAGGGAAGTGTCCTGATGTCTGAACTGTCAGAAGGGTGTGGTAAGATTTTTTTGATAGCCACTGTAATGGGCTTCCTGCGCAGGAATTTCACCCAAGTTGAGCCTGAGGATCCTGAGTTTAAGAACGACCCTTCAGAGCCCTTTATCTGCATACTGTTTTTCTCTGTTATCCAATGATTCCCAAGAGCATCTTCAAGAACCTGACCCTGTAGCTTGTCATGGGGTCAGGCAGAGGTACACAGACTGCAATGAGAGGTGACTCCTGACTAGGGATCCTGACTAGGTTGCTGTGTTTCTGTGCTATGTCCCAGCTGCTGATCTGCCTTCCTTAAAGGGCACTTTCATGGCTTCTGAAAGCAAAGTGAGGCTGACACCAGGCACAGAGGCTACAATGCAAAGCTTGACACTGTTGAGAATCCCAACAAGGCTCTTCTCTCACTGGCACCTCTCGTTTCTGAGCCTGTGAGGTGCTTTGGGTGTTCTTTCAAGCCTAGGGGTCAAGTACAGCCCACACAGAGCCCCCCAGGCTATCTCAGCCTGTCTGGGGTACTCACCCATCTGCTCACTTTTCTGTTAAAGGTTGTCAACCCCCTGGCAGTTTTATAATAAAACATAAAACAGTTCTGTGCATTAAAAATCAATAGTGGGGATGGAGAGATGAATCAGCAAATTGCCTACTATACAAGCATGAGGACCTGGGTTCAGATTTGCAGCATGCATGTGAAAAAATAAACAGGCATAGTAACATGGCTATAATGCTAGTATAGGGGAGGCAGAGGCAGGAGAATTCCCAGAACTGATTAGCTTAGCCAGTCTAGTCAATAAGTCAGCTATGTTCAGTGAGAGACCTTGTCTCCATAGACAAAGTGGTAAGCAATAGAGGAAGACATTTGAGGTAAACCTCTGTCCTACACACACACACACACACACACACACACACACACACACACACACACACAAACATACACACATTCCCATACATCCATGCATACACTCACACACATGTACACACAGAGACAAATAGTGATATTAACATTGTCTTTAAGGAAAATTACAGAAGATGATTGTTTTGGACTAGACCCTACACTGTGCCTTCCATAAGACCAAAGAGAAACTCCAGTTGAAGTCATGTCCACTAATGTCCTAATTGCCAGGCTAAGTGATGTGATTCATGCCTGAAATTCCAGTTTTGGGAGGTAAAGAGAGGAGATTAGTCCAAATTATATAGAAAGATGCTATTCAAAACAAAAGAAGGTTCCAGTCACTCATCTGAGACTCAGCTCCTTAGGTGACCCAAGAACTGTGGAGACAGGAACCTTAGGAGGCAAATTTCCCAAGCAGGCTTGTTCCCTAGGGTAGGATGATGCTTGTCCCTCGGACACAGAAGCCACCTGAAGTAACCTGTGTTACATGATCAGTCACCTTCCTGTTGGCCCACAGAGTGACCAGACCACTCTGCTGCTGGTCTCTGCTTTCTTCAGCCCTTCGCTGCCTCTAAAATCAACCTCCACAGCTCAGCTCATGGCAGCACTTACCCCATTGTTTTGGATTAAAAAGTATTGCCTACTTCTAGAACTGAAAAGAGAGCCAATTAAGATCTTCAAACTAAAATTGTGATACCTTTGTCCTTCAACAACTGCAAAAGTATATTTGCCTCAAACATAACTATGAAGAGGTCATGGTATATAAATACATCTTCGAAATGAGTAAGAGGATGACTAACACGGAATATTGGGCAAAGGACATAAATAACAAAAAGAAATCTGATATAATTGTAGGAAAAATATACCCTATTGCTAGTATTCAAATAAAAGTTTGGAATCAAATGGAACCAGGGTACAGTGGAGCTGTAGAGCAAATGGTTAGTGCATGCAAGGCCATGGGTTTGAACACACACACACACACACACACACACACACACACACACACACAGGCAATGAAATACCTTCTTCTCCACCTCCCTATGTTCTTTTTAAAGACAGAGTCATACTATAAAACCTAAGCTGGGTTTGAACTCCTATGTGATCTAGGCTGCCCTGGAACTTGCAGCCCTGTCTCAGCTTCCAAGGCAGAATGCTGTATCTTGAGTCTTAAGTGTTTATCAAATATTGAAAACAAAGATGTTGGAGTAAATGGATAGAAAGAAGAAAATGACCACACCAATTCTCTCCCCCATGAAGAGCTAAGTCTCTTAAAGATTTGTCTAAAGGCCTGCTTTCCTTTCCTGATCCCAGGAGTAAAACAAATGTCAGTGTCATCCCCATTGCACAGGATCCCCATTCCACAGGATCACCCCTACTCCACAGGATCTCTGTGACCAGAAATGGTGAATGACCTGCTTGCTAAACCAACATTTTCATCACTATTTGACCTGATTTTCAAGACACGCTGTGTGCGCACAAGCCTTTTATGCTCTTATTCCATGGACTACTTTAATATCATTGTGCCATCACAGGCTTTGGCTTGTGGCACACCTGTTGCCAGTCACACTTTGTCTGGAGAAGCCATGAGATGGCCCTCTTAGAAAAGCTAGCCTTGATAAGACCTCATCTAAAACAAACAACGTAAATACACACGCACACCACACACACACACACACACACACACACACACACACACACAGAGAGAGAGAGAGAGAGAGAGAGAGAGGGAGAGAGAGAGAGAGAGAGAGAGGTACAAGCCTTTAATTCCAGCATTTAGGAAGCAGAGGCAGGTGGATCTCTGTTCAAGACCAGCCTGGTTTACATAGTGACTTCCAGGCCAGCCAGGGCTACACAGTGAGATCTTATCTAATTAATAATAGTAATAGTAAAGAAGAAGAAGGAGGAGGAGGAGGAGATAGGTGTATGTCTATATTGTTCCTTCTTCTGTTGCTATAACCAAATTACTAGAGCTGAATAGTTTAGAAAGGACAGGGGTTTGTTATGAAATGGAGTTCTAGAGTCTGTGAAGTACAAGATCCCACAGCTGCGTCTGTGAGGTTCTCATGCTGCTTACACTCATGGCAAAAGACAGACAGAAAGGGGTTGGGGATTTAGCTCAGTGATAGTGTTTGCCCAGTAAGGCCCTGGGTTCAATCCTCAGCTAAAAAAAAAAAAAAAAAAAGGAAAAGACAGACTGAAAAAAGATGAGGATGTGGAAGGGGGAGGTCATAAAAGGAGGAGTGGTCTCCCTTTACAACTTGAAAGCAATGGCATGAGAACAAGAACACTCTCCTTCCACGAACGTTAACTCAGACCCACCAATGCTTCTGAAAGGCTTTGTTTCCCAACAATTGCATCATGCTCTCCCAGTTCCAGCAGGTTTGGGAGGGGACAAACAACATCCAGTCCTTAGCAATGGTCACCTTGGGATTGGTCCTGAGGAATTAAGCAGAAATATGAGCCAGGATTTTCTTCACAAATGTTTTTTAAAAGACACAAGAGAAACTATTGGTGGTAGTGTAGCTGCGTGGCATGGAAGGCGTGTTGAGGGCGAGGCATCTGTGTGCAAACAGGTTGGGCACTCATCACTTTTCTGTTACTTAATAATGAGAGAACACAGTTGTATGTTATAACCCAGTGATATGTTCAGTAGTTTTTCATTAGCATACAAAATGATGAGTTTCATTACTGCGTTTTCTGCATAATAGGTTTTGGCTGGCCTGCCTTCTTTTTTTCCCTGGCGAGTGCCCTGCCCGTCTCCTACTGATCCCTTCCTTCTCTAGTCACTCCTCTTCTGTTTCCAGATAACGTGCACTCTATCACTTTTCTTTCCTATTTTTTCTTTATTCTTAAGATCTCTTTCCACTCAGGACAGGCACCAAAACTACACAGAGAAACCCTGTCTCGAAAAAACTGAAAAAAGTAAAAAGATCTCTTTCCCTACTGCAGTACCATTTTTAATTTCATGACTGCCCTAATTAGCTTTAACTCTCAACTTGACATAGCCTAGAGTCACCTGAGAATGGAGTTCTTATGGAGAGGTTGCCTAAATCAAATTGGGTATGTCTATGGGAGGTTTCTCAGGTTGTTAATTAATGGCCCGACCTACCGTGGGCAGCACTGTTCCCTGGGCTGTATGAGAAAGCTAGCAAAGCATGAGCAGCAGGCAGCATTCCTCCATGGTTTCTGCCTGTTTCCTGCCTTAGTTCCTGTTCCCACTTCCCTCCATGATAGACTCTGTGACCCGGAAGTATAAGCCAAATAAGCCTTTCCTTAAGTAGCTTTTAGCTATAGTGTTTTATTACAGCCATAGGAATGAAGCTAGAACCCATACACATAACCTATCCACACATATATGTGCCTATGTGAAAATCTGCAGTCCATAGAGGAGAGAAAACATGCTGTATTTGTCTCTCTGTGTCTGCGGTATTTTGCATGATGTAGTAGCTTCTATTTCCACTCAGTTTCCTGCAGATGTCATGATTTTGTCTTTCTTTACATTTGAATAAGTTTCCACATTATCTTTATTCATTCATCTGCTGGTAGGCATCAAGGCTGGTCTACATCCTGGCTATTGTGATTAACACAGTAATAATAAACATAGCAGTGAAATAGCTGGTCATATGGCAGTTCAATCTGCAGCTTTTTGAGAAACCTCCATACTGATTTCCATAGTGTCTGTATGGTTTGATACTCCTCCCAGTGGTGATTCAAGCCGTGTAATATTGTTATTTGCTATTCTTTGCTTCCTTGATGTCAGTCACTCTGACTAGGTAAAAGTCCTCAAGCCTCTTGGTCAAAGTTTAAAATTTATGCAGGAAATGATAAGAAGGAAATTATACAAAATGTAGTGAGTTTTATGCATAAGTAATGGGATCATGGCTCACTTCCATTTCTCCAATGTGTTTTCTAAATGCTTTCAGTTAAATCTTAATAAAGCCTTTTAAACTATAAAAGTGCATATTCATACATTCTTGAGAATTCACAAACATGCACCTTTGGGTGCTCCAGTATCTGAAGGGCTGTGGTCAAGCACGGTGGCTGCTGGGGATGCTTTAGAGGTACATGCCCACTCTCTAAAATCCTGTCCAGCCTTTCTTCTGGCCTCTGTACTCCTTACCACTGAGACTACCCCAAACCTCCCCTGTCCACACACACTTCATCAAAGATGTTTCAGTCAGACGGACCTGGTGGACAAGTCAGTGATCCCCATATTCTTGGGTTGCTCCTGAAACAGGCTTGTCTCCTCATCAGATCTTGCTGTGTCTGAAGGTAACTTGTCACCACAGGTTGGAAGTTCCTGGAAGTTTGGTGTCCCTAAGTGATTGGTCCATAAGGACACCATCATTGTGAATGGATTAATGCTGGTCCCTAGTATACCCTGGGTCTCACAGGAGTGAGCCTGTCCAATTTTGGATAATTATAAAGTGAAGCCACCCATGTGTTCAGTCTCTTATGTATGGCCAGACCCATCTCTGCTTCACCATGCTGTAGCACTGCTAGGGAGCCCTTACCAGGACACTGGTACAATGCTGCTTACAGACTAGCCACCAGAATCAAGAGCTAAGTAAATTTTGGGTGTGTTTTTGTAGCAACAGTAAACAGAAATACACATTTTGATCAATATATAGACAATCATGTGAACCTAGGAAAAGCACTTAGCTATGCTATGGGCTTGAGCAAGGCAGATCCTTGGAGGTGAACAATTCATTCTCAGTTATCCATGGTAATCCTTATTTGCAAGTGAGAAGACATTTCACACAGCAAGGAACAGTTCAAGCTTGAACCAGTTTGCTCAGGTTGTGGGTAGGTTAAAAGTGCTGAATGAAGTGTAGTGTTTAAACATGGCCTATAACCTGTATTTTCTTTGAAAAAAATGCCAAATTTGTTTAATATCTAAAACTTTAACATGCTGATTGTCTATCTCATTTACCCAGAGCACACCTATGAGAAAAATAGAGCATTTGAGGCACTTACCCTGATGTTATAAAGGTAAGGACTAGGAGCCTGAACCCCACATAGACATCACCTGATGTCTCAATCCTCCATGTACTCCAGCACCACCCTTAACATCCCTGCTGTGTCCCACTGACAACTCTGTGGCATTGGCCATTTGCCTTGTCTATGGCCTCGCACCCATCATCACTGACCCTAAGCCCTCAGGTATGTTCCCAAGTGCTCACTGAAGTTGCAGACTGCCAGGCACAGTGGGTAGCCCCAAGGTACATCCTGAGGATGCTGATGTCTCCTCTTGAAGAATCTGCAGTTCCTGTCACAACAGGAGCTGCTGGCACCAGCGCTGGCCATTCTTTCTAGTCCACCAGCTCTCCTCTTCTCCTTTCATACATTCTCTTACATTAGCCTGATCTCCCCAGACTTCTGATATGAGTCCCTAGGGTAGATCATGAGAACAGTGATAAGGCTGAGCCTTCCCTGTGCAGAATCACTCACCCCCTCCAGTCACTCACCCTGTGTCCTTAGCATTAGCCAGAAGTTCCCTGCTCAATGCCTCTTGTCTTCCAGTCCTCTCTTGCAAGGGTCTCTTTTATTCCTCCTACAAGGAGTCCTTAGCCATTCTACTGTGATCCACCTGCTGGGGGTGGGGGTCAGTTCTAAAGAGGTGAGTGTCCCTAGCCTCTCTCTGGCCTTCAGGGAGAGTTCTAGCTTTCTCTAGTCAGGTCCTGCCTCTCTGTCTGTCTTGCAAAGAGAACTCTGCTTTGCTGGTTTTGGTTCTTGAATTCGTGTTATGCAAGATGAGGAGAACGGGATAGACAGGAAAGAGACAGCAAGGTCAGAATTGGAAGGACTTAAGAATGAATGACTGAGGGGAAACAAGAAGGAAAGAAGCAGGAGGAAGAGAAAATAATCCAAGTGTCTTGAGCTGTTTTCCAGCGTGTTCCTTCTCATAGTATGCTGTTATTTCCTAGAGAGTCCCTGGCCTTGGGCAACACGTGGACCTTGTGTGCCATGGCTTCAGTACACCTACATAATTGTTGTGACTATATGAAAGGGTTTCTCACTCAATTTTCTTTTCAGAATTTTCACATAAAAGAAAATATTGTGAAGTTTCACATCTGTCTATAAGATAGATGTTTAGGGAAAAAAGATATAAGTTTAGGGAAAATCTGTTAGAAAGTAGGATGCCATAAGCAATCTCAAAAAAGGAAGAGAGAGAGAGAGAGAGAGAGAGAGAGAGAGAGAGAGAGAGAGAAAGGAAGGAAGGAAGGAAGGAAGGAAGGAAAGAAGGAAGGAAGGAGAAAGAAATAGCATTCTTGTGTGCTAAACATCTAAGAAATGCAGCTAGATGAATCTGAAAATTAAATTTAGTGCTAACTATGGAGACCTGTATATGAGACTTGAGATTCCTCTGCAATTTCACTGTTCTCATCAGCCAAGAGTTTGTACCATAATCTTCTCATTAAGATGTTATTTGGAACTTTCTAGTTTGCAGCTGATTTCTTGAGTAAAGCCTGGGGTATGGAGGGTGGGGGAAAGGGCAGTATCATTAGCTCAACTTGGAGATAAAAATACTGAGGTGCAAGAAGGTGTAAAATAACTTGCACAAGGTCTTATGGACAGAAGGAGTTGCTTCTACTGCTGGGGAAAAAGTTCAAAATCCAGATGAGTTAAATATCATGAGCCCTGATGAGACTTGGTTGAATGACTCAGGTGTCTGATGCGTTCAGAAGAGTGGGAGGACTTATTAGATGGTTGAGAAAGGAGCTGTTTAAATTAGTGTAGAGGCTCAGCTCTGAATCTAAAGGAATCAGCAACTTCTGGCCTAAGAATTGCATACAGTCAGTTGCTAACACTCTGGGCTTCCCATGTTCTGTGCTGACAGCTCCATCATCAAAAGGGCAGGGAAGTGTGCATATCCTTGAGCTAACTTTGGGTCTTGATAATGTTTCATAACAGTGAGCAATATTTCTGAACTCATCAACGAGGCTTGAGGACAAAGACTGAATGTTCCCAACTTCACGAAGTTGCTGACAGTAGACTTTACAGCTGAGGTGTTTCTTGACACCAAAGCCATTTGGAGTATGCTTTAAGAAGAGGAGAATATTCTAAAATCTTCTCTAGTTGGTTGTTATAAAGATACAAAAAAAAAATGCCAGTAAGTGTGGTGTCTGGTGCACTGTGACTCAAACACTAGCAGCTCATTTCTCCAGCAAGTTAGTGTGTTTTGTGTGAAGAACTATATGAAGCTAGTTGAGCCCAGGTTTCTCTCTTCTGCAAATTTTCATTTTTATTTTATTATCATCTCAAGATTATTTTAAAAAATTCTCCTCTCAAATATATTACCTGTCAGAACTCTGGCTAAGGCCCAATGTCCAAGTATAGCCTGCTACTATATCAACACACAGCATGACCTTGGAGAAGGTCGATCCATCCATGCTATACTTGCTCTACCTGAGACTCACACCTTTTTTTCTGAGGAGATAAAGATATCTATGGACTAAGGGTTATTATGAGGATGTGATGAAAAATGAGAGGTAACCATTGATTTTCCTCATGAAGTGACAATGTGATTGCCAAATGACTTTCCAGATAGTCCCAGAGATGAAAGAAATACTCATGTGGTTTGAATATAAAATCCTCCACCCCAGGTTCATGCTTTAGTGTATTGGTTCCCATATAGTGGCAGTATTTTGAGTAGTTCTGGAAACTTATGGAAGTGGGACATAACTGCAGAACATAGGTCCCTAGGAGTGTGTCACTGTAAAGAATCTGCCTTTGTCTCTCTCTCTCTCTTCCTTACTTCTCTCTTCTGTCACTCTATCCAACCTTCATGTCCACTACAAGGTAAAATTCTCCTCTGCCACAGATCCTGCTGTCATGATTTCTGCCCAAGTGCATCATGGGAGAAGACCATGAATTGAACCTCCTGAGACTGTGAGTCAGAATGAACCTTTCCTTTTGTTAAGCTGTCCATGTTAGGCAATTTGTCATAGCCGTGAGAGAAGTCTCCAAGACAGAATAATCAGCTATTCTCTCTCCTATTGTTTGGAGACCCTCCATTCCCCCAGAACATTTTTTCTTCCTTCAAGTTTTCTGACTCTCCCAATCTCTCTCTGAGAGACTAACTTACATGTACTGAATTTTTCTATGTTTATGGAAGAAGCATGTGAAATATGAGTTTACTGACTTTTCTTTACCTTCAAATGAAACTCAAAACATCTCTATTTTGCCATTCAAAGTTTATGAAGTTCATGGTTTTGGAGGCTGGGAAGTCCAAAAGCACAGTGCTGACATCTGTGTGGTATCGGTGAAGGGTCTTTCCACTGTTTCATCTCGTGGCAGAGGATATCACAAGGAGAGATGGATGAAGCAGGCATGTGCATCTTCCTGTGAAATCACTAATGCTGGCATGAGGTCTCACTTTCATGACCTCACCTAACTGTAATTTCCCTGCAAAGTCCCACTTTCTTGACATGAACTTAGAAATGAAATTCAACATGAGTCTCAGTGGGAATGAACACTCAAACCACAGCTATATTCCAAATAGAATTTTTACCAGTTTTACTGAAATATAGCATCTGTCTTTATCTTCTGGTGTCTGTTAGAAACCCTTAAGAAAAACCGGTTGGGGATTTAGAATTTGAATTTGTATTTGTGTATATATTTGGATGTATGTGCTTGATTATGAATTTTGATACCACAAGCTAGAAAGATTAACTGTAAAATGAAAATAAGTCCACCTCTATACAGCTAGATTACGTGCTGTTGCATAAGTTCTTTTACCTAACTTCTCACACATATCTGACTTTCCTTCCAGATTATACACATCTTGAAAATAATAATTTGATCCTATAGTAGATATTGTGTTTCTAGTATGTTGCCATAACACCATTTCTTACATTTAATAAATACTCATTAAATGCATTATTTCTTGACTGACAAGAAAAATCATATTTAATAAGAATAATCTTAAATTAGCATCACAAGAATCAATACCTTACAATGTAAGTGAGTCAAGGCCATCAACAGAATGATGCAGCATAACTGTATTTCTATTAATCATGAAAGGAAAAGTTTAGTGTTTAGTATTGTGCCAAGAAGAAGGTAAATGTCTTCAAATGGTTATGTATGATGAGTGTCTTTGCAACTATGCAGGCTAACAGAACCATCTCTGAGATGATCCTGCCTCAGGCTTGGAAAGCCATCTTAAGAAAAGAAAGTGGTCTAGGAGGATTCTGGTTCATGACTAGGTGGTAACATCTTTAACAACTGGATTTTCAGGGGGAGTAAAACAAAAACAAAAAAAAAGGCCTGTTCTCCACATCTGCCAATATCCATGGTATAAATACTCTGTGCCTTACCCCGTGCTACATGAGTGACTTTGAACACTGAACACGGAGCTGAAAAGAGAAGCCCCAAGTGGCTCTTGTGAGCAGTCAGGGGGCCTTTGGTGCTCAGGGATGATTCTGAATATCTCTTTGTGGACATCTAGGGTGTGAGTCTGCAAATTGAACAGGAAAGTTGTCAGAGTTTGTTCTCAGATGTGTGTGTGTGTGTGTGTGTGTGTGTGTGTGTGTGTGTGTGTGTGTGTTGTTGTTGTTGTTGTGGTGGTGGTGGTGGTGGTGGTTGTTGTTCTCAGATACAAAGACTGAGACTCAGAACAGTTACTATGAAGCACCAGGAATTATTTTTAAATATTACCGAAAAACAATCTGGAAAAAAATACAAAGCCAGTCAACTGCCTAATAACATATAGCCATGGGCAGTATAATACTTGCAAATTGGCTGAATTTGAAGTCTAGCAGTTCCTGGAGATTAGGAACACCAAAATTATGTATTATTAAAACCCTAGTGGTCATTCAACCATCGTGATTGGAAGCAGGAGAGCAAAGACTGGGAGAGCTAGTCTTCTGGAGGCTTCTCCTCTGAAGGCCCAAATCCTTCTGCATCCCTTAGCCCATTACAGTTCTTTGTGCACCTTGTGTCCCCCATGACCACATAATATTCACAGAGATGGTAGCCCACATGGCCACATAATATTCACAGAGATGGTAGCCCACAAACTGGCAATAAGCATAAAACAATTGACAGCTCACTTCAAATCAGTCTCCTTCTACTATGTGAATTGTAAGCCTTATGTTTCTGTGTACATGTGTGTGGAAGTGCAAGCATTACCTGTACAACAGCTCTCCTTTCCCTCCAGCCTAATCTCTGTCCCTACCACAGAAGGAGGCATGAGAAGAATGATTCTTATTCTTTAAAAAAAAAAAGGTCTTTCCAGTTAATGAATAGAGAATGTAAGAATGTAAGGATATAGGAACCCTGTTGTTAAGAATTAAGCACAAGCCGGGCGGTGGTGGTGCACTCTTTTAATCCCAGCACTCAGGAGGCAGAGGCAGGCGGATCTCTATGAGTTCTCGAGGCCAGTCTGGTTTATGAAGTAAGTTCCAGGACAGCTACTAGGGCTGTTACACAGAGAAACCCTGTCTTGAAAAAACAAACAAACAAACAAACACACAAAAAGAATTAAACACAATAGTCATTCCTACAAAGGTCACAGAAAAATCCCCAGGTTTGAGTATATGTGTCATCTGATTGAAAGTATAAAAGAATTTGTCCCATTAGGAAAGGGCCCTTGTCAAGGACTTCAGCCATCTGAGAGATAAGGTTTGTACTTTGCATTGTAGTACATCCTCGCTTCCAATTGTCTCTCATACACTGACCATAGAAAGTCTATCTTTGGCCCAGAGTTTGTTAAACCTCGGAATTTAGAGAAGAGAGGGCTCATTCTCAGAGCTCTGAATGAAGTATTAATGAGCATTAGCTACAATAGCAAGAGATCTTAGGCTATTTGGACTGTAACAAAATACTTTATCAAGAGTAGAAGTATATCAGTCACAGTTGTGGAGATGAGAAATTCCAAAGTCAAGGTGCTGGTGAGTTCTGTGCCTGGAAAAGAGTCGGCTTCCCAGATGGCATACTCTCTACCGTCTACATTTACAAGACAAGCTCACCTTTCGGGTGGGGGGGGAAATTCCACTCACAAGATCCCCACCTTTGTAACAAGGTTACCTCTCAGTATCATCACCATGGAAGTTAGAAGCATATCGCCTGGGAAAGACACACACATTCAGACTATAACAAGGTTATAAGGAAGCTTGACAATTCACAGGCATTGATTGCACATCCTATTGAATGGCATTAAGAAACCTCAATATTGTGCCAACAAAATAATTAGAAGCAACTATCACTTGTGATGCAGGCAGAAATAGATATTTTATAGAAGATTTTTGTTGACTTCTTAATTCTAAGTACAGTGTATTATGACACTATACATACAAAAAATTCTTAGTAGTAAATTTAACTATGTATTACTTTGCTTAACTGTATGTTTTGGTTACATTAATTTTTTTTCCAGCATAGGAGGTCTGTAAGCTAAATCACTCTTCTTTGAAGAAAAATTTCTTGGAAGTCTAATCTTTACAACATCAAGGGAATGCTTAGCTAAAATTCATTATGTTTTATTAGATTGAATAAAAATAAAAGCAATAATTATAAATGCTAGGCAAGCCTTTCCTTCCACCTTAATTTCTATATCATAAGGCTTATGATCACTATAGCATCTTATGATTACAGATTTTGCTATTTTATTCAATTAATGCTTTTGTCCTTAAATTCTAGCTTACATCATATTGATGTTTCTGTACCAGCTATATTTTAAATTTTGGCTTGTAAATATTCATCTTACATACTTTCTTCTTTTCTTTTTTAATACATCTATATAATTTTTTGTTTGTTTTTTGAGACAGGGTTTCTCTGTAGCTTGGAGGCTGTCCTGGAACTCGCTTTGTAGACCAGACCAGGCTGGCCTCGAACTCACAGAAATCCACCTGCCTCTGCCTTCTGAGTGCTGGGATTACAGGCATGCACCACCACTGCCCGGCGTAATTTAGTTTTCTGTATCATTTTTAACGTGAGAACTTGAATCTAAGATCTTGTGTATACACACAAGGTAGGAAAATTCTCTACCACTGACCTACATTGCCAGCCTTATTTTTATTATCATTTCAGTAACTCTTGTCAGAAGTCAATATGTAGACACATTCCATAATTGCAATCACTCCTATATTTGAACTGGTATTTGTAATTGAATTATTTTTCCTAAAATCTATTTCCTTTATTTGTTTATTTATTTCATACAATATACAATATGTTTTGTGTCCTGCCACTGACTCTGTGAGCTCATATGTGCATCGGTCCTGATGTATCTAGAAGACACTGTTTCCCTGGAGTCATCCATCATCTCTGGCTCTTACCACTTTTCTGCCTACTTTTCCACGTAGATCTCCTGAGCCTTGAGTGGAAAGATTTGATGAAGACATCCTATTTAGGACCAAGTGCTCCAAAGTTTCGAACTCTCTGCACCTTGCCCATTTGTGGGTCTTTGTGCTGATTCACAACTACTGCAAGAATAAGCTTTTCTGCTGAGGTGAGGGCTGAACTAGCCACTGATCTATGGGTATAGCAGAACATCATGGTGATTCATGTTCCTGTTATGTTCATTTAGCGGAATAAGAGTATTAGGTTTTCCCCTAAGCCTAATCTCAGGTTTTTGACCACATAAGCAGTGTCTGTTATGAGTTCCACCAGCCTTAAATCCAATCAGAAAGTGGTTGATTATGCTCACAGTTGTATAACTATTGCACCAGTATGTCTTGCCACTGTTGTAGGTCACAGGGTTTGTAGCTGGGTGATATTGATGATTACATATAAATAATGTTTGTTTTTTCTATATTACACATTACCTTTCTTCTTGATGAGGTTCAACATTTTAATTTTTTATTTATTATTTGTGTGTGAGAGAGAGAAAGACAGAGATAGAAACAGAGACAGAGAATTAGGGTGGTGAGCATGCACATGGTACTGAATGAATGAGGAGGTCAAAGAGAAACCCTCAGAGTCCATTTGCTTCTACTACCATAAGTTCCAAGGATCAGACCGAGGTTGCCATGTCTACACAGCAAGCATGTGTACCTACAGAACCATCTTCCCAAGCTCCTGTTGAGACAACTTTCCGTGATGACTATCTGTGTGGTCAGTATATTCTGGAAATGTTTCCATTTTCATTCAGTCTTGAAAGATAGTTTAGAAGGGTATAAAACTCAAAGTTTGGAGTTATTTCCATTAATGTGTCAGAGTTTTCAGTATGTTGTTTTCTGCCTTCTATTATTGGTGAAAATATCTCTCTGACTACTATGTCTTTGCCAATAATATTCTTTTCTTCCTGCTAGATACCATGTTTTTTGTTATTTCTGACATTCTGCACATTAGTATGTCATGTCACAGGTTTATCCTACCTCTGTTGGTACTTGATGGGTGCTTTTGTCTACTCCACAGCTGATGTTCTCCTTCACTTTTACTCTGCCTGCTGCCTTCTAGGATCATTCTTCAGCCACAATCTTTAACTCACTGGTTTTCTTTTATGTCTAACTTATAATTCAACTTTTGGCTGTTTTTAAACTTTAGTAAAATTTTACTTCCAATGCTCATACTGATTTTTGCCATATCTTCATGCTCCTGGTTTATTTTTTCATGTTTTAACCTCCCCATTTTAATTCTTTTATGAATATTGTTTGAGCAGTTATGTTTGCATTTTCTAAGTATACCTATGTTAATGCATTTCTAAGACTGGTAGAATATTTTAACATCTGGGATTAGCTCATCTGTTCTGTTTCCTTTCTTAGCATCAAATGTCTCTGAATTTTACAAAACCAAAACCTTTTTAACATGATGAGTCCCAGCAAATTTTCTTGAGGTGTTCAGTTTAGTTGTTTGGGTAGCTTTTCCTCTTCTGATGAGCTCTAATTTCCCCATCTAGAACTTTTCTGACACACAGCAGGACCATAGTGTTATCTAGAGCGCTGCACAGTGACTTGTGTTGGTGTTACTTTCCCAGTAGACAGGACCTATCATGCCTCCCTGTTGCTCCACTGCATATGCGTTGTCCATGGTGTACACATTTCTGTAACTGGTAACATGCTCACTGAAATTTTTTAGAGGCTTGCCTCCTAAGAAATGGGTTAGCATACTACCCAGTCCCAGCTTAGATAACTGAGCATGGCTCAAGTCCCCATTTACAGTGGAGAGCTCTAGTCTCCATTAGCCTGGTGGTCCCAGGCTATCTGCCCCCACGTGCCTCCTATCTCAGGCATCGCGAACAGTCCCATCTTCGGCCTCCAAGCCATTTTGCATTGCTATTCTATTTCTTTCTAATCTAGAAAAATGTTTATACCGAACTTTAGGACAATTGTAGGTTTTTTTTTTTCATTATGTGCCTATTTCCCATGTATGCATGGAGCATAGAGAATACCTCACGGTGTGAGCATACTGTTCTGTCCATTTACAATAAAGTAACATTCATTAAAGGCTATGTAGAATCCTGAAGTCTGTATATCTTACCTCATTTAATCCTAGAAATATTAATAACATATGTGTTGTTCTGAGTCTCCATTTTAAGGAGTAATTAGCATTTTCTAGAATTTAAATAACCTTTTATATGGTAAGTGTTTCAGCAAAAAGAAAAAAAAAAAAAGAGGGTTGGAGTCCAGGTCTGTCTGACAACAAAGCCCCAAGTCTTGACCTTGATGTAGTAAACACAAGGCAAGCAATCCCTCCTGACAACCTGTAGCCACTGGCTTAATGGCCTGCAGAATGTACAGGGAGGAAGGGTGAACACAGGACTCTGTGCTACTGGCTGCTAGTTAGAATTTTTCTACTACTGGCCAAAATGACCCTGGGAAGTCCCTCACAGAGGCAACCTATACATTCCCCTATAAAGTGAGATTAGTAACCATTATTCTCCAAATTTCTTAGGAAGATAAAAAAAATATACCTAAAATATCATTTTAATAGTCTAAGATTATGCATGGGCATACATATTTATACGTTCATAGTATGATTTTGAGCTTCCTTCCCTGTGCTGTGAGCAGAAGCACAATGAGCAGAGCTTACACTATTTTCCCTGATGATATTGCCTTCCACAGGCCCACGCTGGGGCTTCTTTGCTATTTCTCTACCTACTCGGGAAACCTCATGAGATCTTAGTAAGGTTTATCCCTGTCGGTTTGACATTTCACTTCCATCTTTAATTTTGGCTATCTCACTGTGTACTCTCCAACTCAAATAACTTAGAAAACTATTAAATAATCTCTTAATATGTTTCCCATCTGGAGAAACAATCTTTTCTTCTACTTTTGGTTTCTTATTAAGGCAATTTTTTATTTATAGTGAAACAAATACTTCCCCTAACATCTCGCCTTAACTGGTGGCAAATGTCCTGGCTGTTTGGCAGATATTTCTTCCCCAAAGGAGTGAGAATGTCATCATCTACTGGAGAGGCAGATTTCAAGAGCCAATCCCCAGGGTCCCCTACCTACTAGTGACGTGACCATGCCAGGTACTCAGCCAGCATTCTTGAGTTAACTTTCTCATTGATGCTGTGAAAATAATGTGTCAATCTTAAGAGAAGGGTGCATGGTTTTCATCAGATCAAACATCCCAATTTCTATATAGTGTCTGGCACACATTATAGGTTTTTGATAGTTAGAAATTATCTCATTGAAATGCAAAACCCAAAGATATTCTTTTGCAGCAAACATCTGAAAAGGCATCCTGACCACAGAACCATACTTTGGTGAGGCAGATGGCTCACTTCCTTTTTCATGTTTATTGTGCTGTCAGGTTGAACAAGGCAGTGGCCACTCTAATCTTCTAAGCTGAACTATGATGATGGCTCACTACAAATCCAACAAAGATGCAGAATTTACTTCTCAGGTAAGCTGCTGAGGTTTATAGAAGAGGGTGGGGCATGCAGGGTCCTGAAGAATGACACTGATTTTGATTGGAATCCTTCAGAAGTGTCCACTCCAAATCCCAAGCCAATCAAAGCCATCCATTATGAACCATGGACAATCTATGTTTGTGACTCATTGGTGGCTGGAACTTGCATTGGTCTGCCCAGATGCAAGATCATCTGAGAGACAACTCATTTACTTCATTTGGGGGTGATATTCATTTAGAATGGTTTACTTACCTGTTAGCAAATTAGCAAATATGTGTGTGTGTGTGTGTGTGTGTGTGTGTGTGTGTGTACTATATATAATGTAATATATATTTAAAGGCTCTATGGGTACAGGACAACAGAATTTCAACCCAAATAGAATGTTTAGAAAACCATTGCCCTCGGCAAATAAACTGTGTGTGTGTGTGTGTGTGTGTGTGTGTGTGTGTGTGTGTGTGTAAAGAGTTTAAGGGAAGAGAACAGGAAGAAGCAGAGAGCCTTGTTACCATATTCTTTCACCTTTTTTTAAAGAGGTATTTCCTTTCACTACAAATGAGCCAGCAGCCTCACTTTGTACTGAACTATCAACTTCGAGAAAATAGCAACATAATCTAATTTTCAGTGTCAATAGAAATAATGATTCAACACAGGCTCTAACCAACATGTAAGCTTCATTTTGCACAGAAGCAGCAGTCCCTTTCAATTTTAATTTGCTGACTGTGGATTTCCCAAAATTTGCACAAATGACTATTATTGCTATAGGAAGCGTTCAGTCTCCTGCTTCCTAGAGGAAAGGCGACATGGTTGTTGTTGCTGCTCCCAGAGCTGTCTATGTTTATTTGGTCAGTAGTAGATTTTTCTCCGAATCTCTGACTCACATATTCCCAGAACACAAAACATAAATCTCCTTCTCTTTTTATCAGGAGACTGACATTCTCATATAACATTTCATAATAATCTCTTTAAAGGGCACATTGAAAATATATGAAATGTATATGAAAGAATTTGTTGCAGACTAGAGATATTATAAGCTTCAAGCTAATAAACTGGTTTAATAAAGAGCCAAGATCTCTCACCAAATCAAAATTCAGACTATAGCCAAGGATGAAGTCCCTTCCTCTCATCCAATACACTGGGTTTTCTATTTTCAGGTTCCACCTTAGGGAATAATCTTTAATATCAGATTGCTTCAAACCTTTTTTTTTTAAATTTCCCACTTAAGTTAAAATGGGTTATGGGAAATAAGTACCATCAAATGTAAAATATGATAACTTAATGTCTGTGGTAGCAGCCATTTCTATTGCCTTGAGCACAGAACAATAGAAAAAAATACAAATACCTTCCCAGCAGGCTAACAGCACCTATTCATCTCTTAGCATCACTTTTCCCATATCTGTGATGTTTCCAGTGGTTATCTAGTCACACATTATGGGGTGTTCTTCAGTGAAACTAAGGTTAAGTTTTCATTATCTCTGAACTTATAAACAGTTATGAATTTTGAAAAACTAAAATGGAAAGTGTTCTGATATTGACATTCAGTCTTGAAAATGTTCTGTCCTCCTAATAAAGATGTGTTCAACAATAAGATAAAAGAGATGGCTTCCCAAGTGAGTGTTACACCCAGCCTAACCCTCCATATTAGACTGTACTAACTTGGGTCCTTCTCTGCCCCTTCCAACCCACAACTCCCTGCAAGCTTCTACAAGTCATGACCCAGATGTTGCTGTGGCTTTTGATACTCTGTAAGAACTATCTAATATTAAATTAAATTCCTTCTGGAAGTCTAAATCCAAGAGACATGTGAAGCTTTGAGCAGGATCGGACTTGAAATTCTTCCTGAGGACTACATTTTGCAGTTCTAGAAGGTATTACATAAGCTGCCATGAGAAGGAAGCAACCAATAGTTGTATTCACCTGTGACACATAGGAACTACAATGACTAGCATGGCAAGATGTAACAATGGCATTCATATCTTGGTGGCAACTTAGAGTGCTCTAGCTGGACTTAACGTATGCTCAATAAACTGTGGGAAACCATGCCTGGTACTAGAAACCTACCCAACTTCCCGATGCTAATGGGATTATGGATATTAGAGGATAATCTTTTACCACCACTTAGCTTTCTAAACCACCACAACTACTAACTGTATCCTAAATACTTATCTTTATAGCCACAGATACATGCAGTCCTTACCATTCATAAAGAAGGCTTATCTTTGCAGTAGAAAACATAACTCGTCAAAATGCAGAGAAAAACTGACTGTGGGGTGTTTAGACTTACTGAATACTTCTGTAACACAGCTCCAACACCCAAGGTTCCAAGAACATTGCGGAAGAAGGGGTAGAAAGATTGTAGGAGCCAGGGGACAAGTAAGTCTACTGTGAGACTGTGTCTCCTAGAGATGACAGTGAAAAAAACCCACAATAATGGAAATCAAAACATACAACCAAAAGGCCAATAGGCAAAAAAAAAAAGTCCAAACAAATCAAAATGAGACAAAAAGTTCACAAAAATACCATTGAGTTAGTGTAGTTAGATTTTCCTGCCTGGCCCAGTCAGGACAAATCTCTCTTACCCGCCAGTCCCACAGTCGCTCAGACACAACCAAGTAAGCACACAGAGACTTACATTGTTTACAAACTGTATGGCCGTGGCAGGCTTCTTGTTATCTGCTTCTTCTATCTTAAATTAACCCATTTCTGCTTATCTATACTTTGCCACATGGCTTGTGGCTTACCAGTGTCTTTACATGTTGCTTCTCATGGCGGCGGCTGGCGGTGTCTATCCCAGCCTTCTCCTTCCCAGAATTCTCTTCTCTCTTGTCCCGCCTATACTTCCTGCCTGGCCACTGGCCAATCAGAACTTTATTTACACAGAGCGATATCCACAGCAAGTTAGTTCATCTTTTTGTTGGCCAGCTACTCTTGGGCCTGGGATGTACCCTGAAGTGTGGTTATATATTCAATGGGACTCCACAACAGAAAATTAATGTTCTTTTTCTAGCAGGTATCAGTTGCAGAGAGCTTCTTGGTTAGGAATGGGAGCTCATGCCTACTCCCTCTTCTCAGGGCTGAGATCTTGTCAACTGTGAAACTGTGGAGCCCTTGAAGATGCTGCCACAGTCTCTGTAAGTTTATATGTGAGTCAGTCCTATTGTGTCTGGAAGACACTGTTTCCTTGGAGTCAACTATTACCTCTGATATATCACTTCCTATAATCTTTCTGCTTCCTCTTCTGCATAGATTCCTGAGTTCTGGGAGGAGGGTTTTGAAGAAGACATCCCATTTAGGACTGAGTGCTCTAAAATCTTTTACTCCCTGTACATGTCTACTTGTGGATTCTATATTAGTTCCCATTGACTATAAGAAGAAGGTTTCTCTGATTATGGTGGAGAAATCCACTTATCCAGGGATATAGCAGAATGTTATTAGGAATTATTTTATTGCTATGTTCCTTGATCATAATAATAGTATTTGCTTTCTCAGAGGCAAATGTCTATCTAGTCTCACATTCTTGGCTACTTTAGCAGTGTCAAGTATGGGTTCCATCTTGTGGAATGAGCCTAAAATCCAACCAAAGAGTGTTTAGTTACACCACAACGTTTGTGCCACTACTACACCAGCATACCTTGCAGACAGGTCATTGTTTTTGGTTACAGGATTTGTAGTTGAGTTGAGGATGACTCTTCTCCTCTGGTAGCATGCAGAATCATGAATGATAGCAGTGAAGCTTCTAGTGTAACACCAGCTTGACTTCTCCATGTTCAATAAGATATGAAAGTGTTGGTATCAGCACTAGGGCCTTACCATCAGTTTGTGAACAGTAGCCAATAGCCTTGACAATAGCTGTGATGTTTACAGGTTTCCATGAAATCCCTTTGGCCAATGTCTCAACAAGATGTAACCTATTCCTGGCTATTCACTGAATGTTTTACTTGGAAACCTCTAGTTTGGGCACTGTTTCCCCTATTACTTGGTGACATTCCTTTAAAAAATTAAAAATACATATTAGAAAAGAAAACTGTAAGTTCTCAAAAGGCTTTGAGGTTCACGGCCATGTCTATCACTGTTTACCTTACTAAACTGATGTATAATTTAGATTCCCCATCACCAAGATCTTGTGCTGGCCTACCCCTGCCTCCACTCCTAGTGATCACAATCAAGATGGGAAACACAGAATGTAATACAGAAGAGAGTTAGGGTTTACTATGGAGTAATTCTAAGCATTCTCAGGGGGTGAAAGTAGGCAATAGCCAATAGATTCCCTAGCCTACATTTTAGGTAGGCTTTTTCTAAATTCTCTAGAACATCCTTCATTAAAGGTTGTTTTCTTGTCAAGGTGATTGGCAGGCCCATATGGATGAACTCCTATGAGAGAGACAACTATATGTCTCTGTTCTTTCCCAAAAAAAAACCCCTCAAAAGACAGCAAATAATTTTATAACCTTCCAAGAAATATACAATGTTATGACTCTAACCCAAGGCCAGAGAAACCACTCAGATCCCATTCTTTTGGCTGGAAACCAAAGTTCTAAAGCTTTGGTTCCTTGTTTTACAAGCTATTTATTATGATGAAAATGTCTATTCCCAATCACCTTCAAGAATGTCAATATCTAATGGTTCTTCAACTTATATACTCCACAACAGACTGAGCAATGTTATCTGTATTACAGTCTGAGAAATCATTAGTAGTGGCCATATTTTAAGCACAAATCTATTGATACATTATATATATCTCACACACATTCCTGTCCCTGAATATGCTTTTGGCCATTCTTTTCCTATCCTCTCTTTTGAAAGAAAGTTTCTTCCCTGAAAGACACTCAGTCTTCTTTCTTCATTTCTACTTCTTATGCTTCCTGGACTGGCCTCAGAATTCCTGCAAATAACCCTTCCTTCAAGATTACAGACAGTTCTGCCCTTTCTAGGTCCTGCTGGTAATCTACAAGCAATAGCGTTGGGTTCCAGAGGCCCTTTCTCTTAGGAAGATGCTGTGGCTATGCACATAACATTCCCATTATACAATGTACATTTCATCTTTGTCTTTGAAATCACTTTTGCATTGTTATCTTTCCAGCTTTTCATAAGGAATCAAGTCACCTTACAGTTTATGGGGCTATAGTGTCACATTTTATTGCCTTAACAAATAAGATAATTGGTTTCTTCAATGGAAATGTGAGTCCATTCTCTTATATCTTGGCTGGTAGCAGAACTGCCTGCAGTGGACTGATGGTTATTTTCTCTTCTTTGAAGGTCTTGCTTATGTTATCATGAAGCTTTCTAAGTCTCAGCAAATAAATGTAGCCTAGGACTTTATCGGTGCTTGGGAATGCTCTATGTATATACATCAGGAAATCATGAAATTCACCATATAATTTTGAGAAATATTCCAGAAGCTTTGTTGATTTACTATCTCAGAATATTAGCAACATTATTTCTGTGTCAAGTACTTAGAGAAACATAAAGAGGCCCCATTGAACACTTACTCCCTTTTATGATGGAATTCATCTTTTTTCATAAGCCAGACCTTTCAAGCCATGTTAATTGGGTGGAAAAACAAATTATCAAAAACCTATTGTTATTTTAGCAACACTTTCATATACACACACATTTTGTGATTCACTACAATATCTGTTTGGCTCTCTAGTCTCCAAAGACAGGGATGTTAGGGGAAGTCTCTCTGAAAAGACACTCAAGTAAAGACATGAAAATCTGGTGTGGGGTGACCAGAGGAATAGAAAATGTCAGTGTGGAAGTAGACAGTGGGACTGGACATCCAAAGGAGAGAGACCTGGGATTAATGAATGAGCAAGAGTCAGTAAGATGGATCTTAAGTGGTCTTATTAATTAAAAACAAAAACAAACAAACAAAAAAAACCCTCAAGAGTCATGTATTGAGGTGAATCCTGAAAGATCAGAGAGACAGAACAAGCCACAGCTAACCTCACCTTGCCAACTTCTCAACCAATCCTGTTTCCTCAAACTGGAAGTCTCTGAGTCTTCATCTGAATGGATCTCAGCTGAACTGCTGCTAAAATCCTAAAAGTTTAAAAAGGCTCTAGCTCCTGGTCCTCACACCTTATATACTTTTCTGCTTCCTGCCATCACTTCCTGAGATTAAAGACATGTGGCTTTCCCAAGCAAGACATGAGATAGATCTCTCATCCTGGGATTAAAGGTGTGTGCCCATAGGCCTGGCTCTGTTTCCAGTGTGGCCTTGAACTCACAGAGATCCAGATGGATTTCTGCCTCCAGAATGCTAGGATTAAAGGCATGTGCTACCACTGCCTAACCTCTAAGTTTAATACAGTGGCTATTTTGTTCTCTGCCTCCCAGATAAATTTATTGGGGTGCACAATATATCAACCGCATCAGATATTGCAGGACTTTGAACTGGTATCTATTAGGGCTGTCATGCCAAAGTAGTATGAGCTAGATGGTTTATAAACAAGTCATTTATTTCTCAAAGTCCTAGAGGCTGAAATCTGCTATCACCATGGTCAGATTTTAGCAAGGGCTTTCTTCCTGGTTTGTAGCACTCACTTCCATTTTGTAATGGAAGGTTTCTATTTCCACTTCAGAGGCCTCATGACTTGGTCCCAAAGACCTCATTCATCCCCAAACATCATTAGATTTCAATATGCAAGATTTGAGGCAAACACAAGCGTGCAGTCCATTATAGACATGTTAATGTATGCCTGTAATCCAGCACTTGGAGGTGGGGGTGGGAGGGTGGGGGAGTGGGGGGGGGGGGTGAGGGGGGTGGTAAAGGCCATAAGAGAATGAACACATGAGGTTAGACTTGGCTACATAGAGAGACCCTGTTCCTAAAAATAAAAATAGATTGGAAGCCTGAACTTGATTGCAAGTTACGCAAATCATAGGATTTAAACAGAGAAAGGACACAATCTGGTTTGAGTTTTTCTGGCTGCTGTGAGAAGGAAGATGGCAAGGGAGAGGAATGTAGACACCTACCAGAACCTTGTGGCCCTAGTCTAGCTGGGAGATAACTGGGGTTTGGCCCAGGGTTACTAAAAGTAAGGGAATCACAGGGAGGCAAAACAGGAATAGATAGCATATATGTGGGTGCTATGATAGATAATACCATACATATATATAAAATATCATACATATATAGAATACCATATATATACATATATATATATATAATACCATACATATATAGATAGATAGCATATATGTGGGTACTATGGTAGATAATACCATATACTTATATATAATACCATATATAATACTATATATATAGATAGACGGCTATATATGAGTGCTATGATAGATAATACCATATATATATATATATATAAAATACCATATATAGATAGATAGCATATATGTGGGTGCTATGATAGATAGTACCATATATATATATTACATACATATATATAATACATACATATACATATATATAATATCATACACATATATAATACCATACATATATATAATACCATACATATAGTACCATATATATACATATAAAATACCATACATATATATATAGATAGCATATATGTAGGTACTATAATAGATAATACCATACATATATATATATATATATGTGTGTGTGTGTGTGTGTGTGTGTGTGTGTGTATATATATATATATATATATATGATACATACAACATGAGTACCAAATGAACTCTTATTCATTCATAGATGGCAAGAATTAGAAGCCACTTGACATAGTCATGACCTACAGATTCAATCAACAGTGGATTGGTTGGACATGTTTTGGGGACAGCTCTATAACAGACCATGTGCTGTAGCCACACCTCCCTTCCTGTCACCTTCTCCAGTGAAACACACAGATTTTCCCCTCCATCCTTTATTCCCCCACTCACTGCTCTATCTCAGTTCTCAACTCCAGCAGGCCTTCCTTAGGAACTCACAGGCCACACAGGCCAGGAAAGCAAGTAATCTCTCTCATTGCAGGTTTTCACTGTTACCTCCTCTCCTCCAAATCCAATCCCCCCACTTCCACCCCCAGACCATGTGCTGTGGCCTCCATCCCCTTTCTGCCCCTGTCAACAGCAAATTACCATATCTTCTCGTTCAAGCTTCCTCCCCATTCATCCTGTCATCACAGCCCCCAACTTCAACAGGCTCTCTCTGGGAGCTCTCCTCCCAAGTCTGACAGATAAGCAAATAGGCCAGCAAAGCAGGTAGGTGAGCTTCAGATCTTCACTCTCCCCTGTCTCCTCCATACCCAATCCTCCAGTCTCAGTGCCAACTCTGCAGTAGACAGCCTGCTGAAGAAACCAATCAATATCTGATTTGATTTAAGGCCTACCCCAGGAGATGGAACCCATAACTGACTCTACTTGGGTGACCAAGTGCCTGAGATTAGATAGTCCAGGAACCCAGGGTAAAACCAAGTCTACTGGCAAGAGAGAGAGAGAGAGAGAGAGAGAGAGAGAGAGAGACAGAGAGAGACAGAGAGAGACAGAGAGAGAGAGAGAGAGACTTCTAATGACATTCTGCTATACTCACAGATCAATGCCTTGTTCAGCCATTGTCAGAGAAGCTTCCTTCTGCATCAGATGGGAACAAATACAAACACCACATCTAGACACTATTCAGAGAGAGAGAGACCTTGGAATATTCTGCCCTAAATGGGATGTCTGGGATGTCTCCATCTAATCCCTCCCTTCTGGTCTCAGGGAAGTCCACAGAAGGGGAGGCAGCAAAAGTTTAAGAGCCAGAGAGGATGGAGGACACCAAGTCAAAAAGGACTTCTAAGCCAACATGATTGATGTACATATTAACTCAGAGAGAGGAGGCAGTAAGCACAGGGCTTGCATGGTCTGCACAGATTGAGGTCCTGAAAGAAGTGGGCACAAACCCACATCCCTAACCCAGAAGTTATCGCCAATTGATAACCACTTGCAAATGAAAATTTAGTTTTCTCCAAGGGAGTCTCATTAAGGAAACAAACTACTCTTTAGGGTAGGCTGCATGCCAAGCAGTAGGTGGCCAACAGAAAATGAACTCAATGGCATCTTTTAAGGTTCTTTGTCTCATAATGGCTCTTCTTTATTTCTCTTTTCTTTTCTATTTTATTTTATTGATATATTTTTCTCCTCTCTTTTTACCCTACAGGTCTTTTGCATATACTCTATGGCTTCCAGTTTAGTGTGTTAGAGAATTCCTACGTGTGCACATGAGTGGGTCTCTGTTTTTGGTGCCTTCTCTTACACTCTTTTCCTTCTGTTTATTTTGTTAAATTATAGTGCTATGACATATATACATATAATCCATACATATATAATCCATACATATATAATCCATACATATATAATCCATACATATATAATCTTTCTGTAAGCTGTGAATATATGTTTTTCTTCTTGATTAGTAAATAAGCTTCTTTAGCCTATGGCAAGGCAGCTTAGAGGCAGGTGGGAAATCCAAGGAGAGAAAAAGGAAGGAGAAAGGCAGAGTCGAGAGAGATGCCAGCACCGCCAGGAGAAGCAAGAAATGAGAGTACTGGTAAGCTTCGGCCATGTGGAACTTACAGATAAATAGAAAATGGGTTAAGTTGTAAGAGCGAGCTAGTGAGAAGCCTGCCATAAGCCATACAGTTTGTAAATAATACAAGCCTCTGTGTGTTTACTTGGGTCCACCTGATTCATCGTCTACAGGAGGATATCATAGGTAATAGGGAATGGACCACTTTATGCAAAGGGCTTGAGCCTCCTTGGATTTCAGTATCTAGGGGGATCCTGCATGGGACTCATCCCTGGAAGATAACTGTGTGCTTATTGTAATTTACTATAAAAATAATCCCATGGTAAATGAATTTTCTTAATGGCTTCTTTGTTGGATACTGTTGGCTAACTCAGCAGCTTCATCTGATGGAAACTTAAATCATAGTAAGGCATTCATTTCTAAAACATCACCAACCTCAAATGAGATCTCCTTTAAAATACAAACACAGCTTTACAAGGTGTCTATCATCTCTACCTTGGAGAACAAAGGTATTTAAGCCAGAATTAGAGAAATGAGCTCTCTAGCAACTTGTTTTCTTTGGTGCTCTATATGAAAGCCTCTCCCATGGTGAACTCCCTATTCAGTAGCAACAGTCAGTACTCCCAAGGAACTGATGGCTGGATTTGTATGCATTTGTGTCTCTGGATGAACAGGGCCCTTTTAATGACACTGCAACCCTCTTGTGAACCACAGCCTCAAAACATTGCAGTAGAGCTTGGGGTATAGGTCAGTAACAGAGCACTTTTCTAGAATGCCAAAGCCCTGGATTCCCTCTCCAGCACTACAGGAAATAAATAAGTGAAGTAAATAAAAGTCTACATTCCACATGGCAAGAGGCATGTTTATTTCCTCCTTGCCATCATTAAGTGAAGTTTCACAAGTATCATGTGAACTATTTTCATCTGCAGAATATTGGAGGTAATTTTCTCGCACTGGTGCCTGATGAGGCTTAATTACTTAATGCTTACAGGGTGGTTAAAAATGAAAAATGAAAAATGTTTAAATGTCAATTGTGCTTCTGTCTAATTGTATTGTAAGCACTTAGCTCTGACACTTGCTGAGAATTCCTCTTGCAGCAGACAGTTATGCTCTCATGAGAGGCAGAAAAGCAAGGATGGCTTTTCCCAACTGCTGGCCTCATTCTATTGCTTCCCACCCTTTCTAGGAGGAATATAAGAGCCAAGTCCTCTGGAGGGACCCTTCACCTTCTTCTCCCAAACCATGTCAGATAGACATTTTTATGAGAAGACACAGACACCCATAGAAATGCCACTCTCAGGTATCAGTAGAGAGTAACCCCTAACTGATAACATTTGAGCCCTGGCTCATTTGAACTTGAACTACTTCATATCCCTGCTGACCCTGGCACTCTGTGTTCATTATCCTGTTCCCTTTTACTCGTTAAAGGCCCCTTGTGATGACACTGCTCATGTCTACATAATCCAGGATATTTTCTGCATGAATCTGCCTTATAAGATAACATGCACAAGTTCCAAGGATCTTAGGGTTTACTGGAAAGGACCATCATTCTTCCCTCCACACTCAGTGTATGTGAGATTTGTGTTGGGATAGGAAACAATTAGACATAATTTTTTAAGAAGTTACCAATTTTTTTAATATAAAAGGACCCAACAACTTAAAATACTTAAAGAAGCTGAAATGATTATTTCTCTCATGTTTAGGTCAGGATGTAAGGATTCACCTGTGTTGCCCATTAATGTATAGGAATTCATATGTACTTCCTGTCAGAATTTAGGGACATGTATGCACTTCCTCTTAGAATGAAGAGACATGTATGCACTTCTTGTCAGAATGTAGATTTAGAGGACTCCATGACATCCCAAGGGGACCATTCAGAGAAACTTATCTACACACTGCAGAGTCCACACAGCTCCAGGATCCCTTCCTTTATAGGACAGCTGAGTAGAAGTACCTGTCTCCCACATTAAACGTGTATATGGCTTTCTGTTATACCTACACGAAGTACATAGAATGTGTAGGCTTGTAATAATCTGTGTCAACTCACAGCATTATTTTAAGGGTAGGATAACAGAATAAAGAATATTTCTCACTTACTCTGTAAAGGTGGAGAAAAATCAAACCACACAAACCTACGACTCCATTCTCATATATTAGCACATTTTTGTGTCTCGCACTGTCCTTCGGGAAGCAGAGATGAACCAGAGCTATGAGGTACTGACTGCGTTTGTTTTGAAGTTGAGGGACAGGTTTAAATAACCAATTACCAAGACATTAAAACAATTGAGCATTATTATCAAGGAAATGGATGAAGAGCATCAGGATTGATAATTAGCCAGACTTCAAGAAAGACCTCTCTAAGAACTGTTATTGTTATCTGAAAAACCAAAAGGCAACTATGTAAAGAGTCAGGCAGCTTGTTGAAAACAGTTCTAGGGAATAAGTGAAAAAAACTTTAGATGGATAAAATATGATAGTATTGAAAGAATAACTGAAAGACAGTTGGGAGGAGAATGGTGGGTAAATAGCAGGTCAAAGGAAGGACCCGCAACCCAGATCAAACACAGCCTTATGATTTCCCTTTTTATGGAAAGGCCAGTGAAGAATCATTACATTTAGTTAGAGGAATGTTAGGAAGAGAACGTCATTTTTCTAAGCCTATTGTGACTTCTGTTGGGAGATTCTGGGTGGGAGCAGAAGCAGAAAAAGGAAAGCCATTGAGGGGATTGAACAGTGTCTAAGGCAAGAAGGCCACCAAGATGACCTGAAGGGACCTGCCCAAGATTATGGTGGGAAGAAGGAACTGACAAATTCTCGTGTATGGTTAAGAGGACAGCTGAAGGGTTCAGAGTGGGTTTGTCTTTGCCTTTTAACTGGGTAGATGGAGCACAACTTATCAGAAAGAGCAAGACCTAGAGAAAATGGATTTGTAGATGAAACCTAACAATTCTCTTTCAAATATTTATTACTAAGAAGTCTCTTAGGAACATGAGTTGAGATATCAAATAGGTTCTTGGGCATGGCATCTAGCAGAAGGAAGCCTGGCTACACATGACCTGCTGCCCTGGTCGGGCCACGGTACTCTTTCCAGAGGCATTGCTCACTCTCCAGAACACTTTCTCACATCCTTATCCCAACTCACGCAATAACCAGGCCTGCTTGCTGATAGAGATGCCTTAGCAAGTGCCCCGCGTCTCCATCTTCAGTATGCCATCACTAGAATGGCTAAATCCCAAACTGTCATGTGGAACCTGGATGTCCTTAAGATCTGACCAGCACCAAGTGCAGAAACAACATAACAAAAGCTTGTTAAATCATTTATTTTAATTAGGGTAGTTTCAGGAAAACCTCATGACACAGGAGTTCTCTGTGTAGCCCAGGCTGGGATGATCATCATTCTGCCTTTACCCTCCCATGATCTTACTTTTTATGAGGGCAAGATGAGATTAACAAATGCTGGGTCTAATTTTCCCTCACATAAACAAACATTATCTACAAGTGTGCAACATGAGCTGGTACTTCTCAGACCTCAGTGTTCTGCAAGTCACTGGGGATCCTGGGACAACGCAAATTCCTACCCAGGCAACTGGGATAGAGCTTGAGATCATGTGTGTCTAAAGGACTCTTGAATATTGCCAATGCTGCTGGTTCACAGATGGCCCTCCAAAATAATGGGGGGAGTACATAAAACACTATCATTATACTGAATGGCGTAGCCTTTCAGGAAACCGTAGTAAAGATGGAAGGATTCCACAGATATTGCCATCTCCTGTAGAATCTTACAGTGGTTACTTTTGATTTATCATTTAGCAATCAATACTCATTACCTTAGGTGAATTACCAGTCCCTGTCTATATGCCTTATTTTCCAAATCAAACCAAAACAGTAGAGATCAAGAACAAAGTCCTATACATTTTAGTAACCCTGCTCTGAGACTTCATTCTCATAGTCTTTACAAGACACTTGCCTAGGATGTAGCTCAGTGGAATAGTGCCTGGCTAGTTATCATATGCAAGGCCCTAGGATTGATCTCATCACTTAAAAAATGATAAACTGAAGAAGGTATATTTGTTGGTTAACTCCCAACACTTTTCCCTAATAGGAATTATGGACCAGGGAGCATTAGTTAAATGCCTATAAAAATTGCAATATGGATTTTGACAAAAAAAAAAAAAAAGCCTACAGTTTAAACCAGATAAACTTACTGCCATGCTTCATGCAATAACGGCATAGACTCAGTGTGACTGTGTCAATAATCTGGGTTAATTGCATAATGGGATTCTTCTAAAGTTGAGTAATTGAATAAAGAGGTATTTTCAGAGCACCTGGACCTCTAACTGCTTCTCAATTACAAAGGATTATATAAAACTGCATATATCCATATTAAAAACAAATTAAACAACAATCACAAATATTATCCAAAATAATAAGGTAAGAGTTAGTAGCTGCTTGGTGTGAATTATCTGGAACATTCCAGTGATTGTTCTTTAATTAATTGCTCCCTCGGATGAATGCCTCTCTGCCTTCCAGCATGTGTGGCAGCATAATATTATATTTCCTTGTCTGGAATTCACTCACAGCTGAACAGTTCATTCAAAGATCCCAGCAATGAAAATAACATTTAGTTATGTAGGCAAACAACCTTTGTGTGGCTGCATCATGGGGTTTAGACGTGGATTACATACTGCAGTTGAGACAAGTCCTTTGTCTGAGTGACCGCCTCCTCTCCAGGGGCCATCATATCTCCTCCATGCTCACTAGGAGGACAGTTCTGGCCATAGAACTCGAAGATGGCCAGCTGTGGTAGCTTCAACGATGTTGAAAATCATGGCCCAGTTCCAGCCATGGCAGAGGGGAAGTGCAACAACTGACCTCTCATTGTTCTGCGTGTTATTCTTTAATAAAGATCTGGCAAGCATGGAGTCTGTGTTTAGTGCTGGGCTGGACTGGGCTCAGTAGACGTGCACATGGTGCAGGGTCTCTCCAGGAGTCTCTCCATAGTCCAACAATAGGTAGCTCTGACTTCTTTACATTGAGGCCCAAAACCCAAAACCTTGCAAGGCTTTCAAAGATATGTATTGTGGCTTCGTTTAATATTATATTAGTCAATAAAGCTTGTGAGTCAAATATTAGGGAATAAACCTGATTGAACCATGGAGTAATAAGGGGATAACTTCACTTTCTCTTCCACTTCCCTGATTAATAAGATCTGTGCATCTCACTAGACCCCCTCCTTACCACCACCACCGTGTATCCCTCTAGCTCTTCTGAGTCCTCCAGAAAAACTCTGTGGTTCACTACAGCCAACTGAGTGTGGACTCCACCCTCTGATCCAAGATCTGACTCTATTAGCAGTTTTGGAGCAGCAACACAAACAGATCTCCTTCAACATTTCCCCCTTTTTGTCTAAATAATAAGGAAGAGTTTTGACTATAACACAGTAAAATTATATACAATAGGAACAATTATCAGGTATTATCTAAATAAATAGAAAAAGTATTAGCCTTAACACAATGAAACTATATATAATAAGAACAACCATCAAGTAAGAATTATATTCACAATGTCCAGTCCATTTGTATTTGATAAATTCAGAGAAAATACTCCATTGTCTATCCTCTCTTGGTGAGTGCAAAGTTTTGTATGTGATTTACCTTCTATCATAATTAAGGAAAACTATAACTATAACTGTCTAATCTTCATCACCATCAGAGACCCAATAAGGATATAATATTACCTGATTAAACAGGAAGTACAGAGCAAGCAACTTCCAAAACTAAGAAAATGACAGAGATACCTAACTTCCTGGACAGTCACCCCAAGGTTCCTCTAAAATGTTGGGGCATCTATCTTCAGCCTACAGACCTAGAATATATGACAGACTTTTCTGTGGAGAAGAAATTTTGAAGGACTATCCTATCTTGTCTTGGCAAAGTTCAGCAATTTCTTTCTTTTGTGTCATGCATGTCCAGTTTGGACAGGATTCTGACAGTAGCTGAGGCAATGAAAGCAAACTCCATGTGGTGGTTCTTTGATGCCCATTGTCCTCTTTTGAAGTAAATTGGTGCTTCCAGAAACAGACATATCTCACCATCATGAAAAGCCTTAAGTTATTAAAACATTTTAAATGCCATATTCTGTAGGTATCTGAAGTATTTGAAGACCATCCACCTACCTAAAATATATCACTGTTTGACCTTGAAAATATATTTAACATGGCCACAAATTTGATTGTTGTGGATGGCTAACTACTCATCTTAATTCTCTTAAACAGTTTGTAATAATAACTTTTAAAGGCTAGAACTTTACATTTTAAAATAAGCTGCATAGGTACAATACCTTAAACAAGAGTAAACACACACACACACACACACACACACACACACACACACACACATAATGTATGGTATATTAAAACAAAAATAACCTTAAATTTGTGTCAATATACAAAAATTTTAAACAAGACTGGAAATATATACACCATAACAAAAATAACCTTAAATTTGTATCAATATACAAAAATTCACATCACTGTAAAATATTTAAGACTAGTAGTTGCTTTTTAGCTTGAAAGTAGATTCAATAATTGACCCTTTTATCCTATCAGATCTACATCCTTCATTTTTCTTTTTAGAACAAGATAGTTAAGTCTAATTTCCTTTGCTTAGTTTCTTCCTTGACCATGACCAATAACAACATGTAACCAGCCCACCTAAATTATGACAAGCATCAGTTGAATGACTAAAAACCAACCACCCCACCTGTTGGGAATATGGATGTCATATTCTTAAAGTTATTTCCTGTTGTCTGAGAGCAATGGCATCTTTAAGGAAACTTGAATGATTTGAGACAAAGATCAATTTCTGGGAGAGCTAGCTGTTGTCCAATCTTGGCATGATGGGAAAGTGCAGGACTCATCTGAAGTCCTGGCTGGAGTAGTCTGTGATGCTAGACCATCGTAGCTAACTGCCTTGAAATGGTCCTGAGCAGTTTGTAGTCCAAAGCTGATCTTTGAGTGGTGTTTGTCATCTTAGTGGTGTCACCACAATTCAGGTGTAATCATCATTGTGGGGCCCCATCATCCTCTTGGAGACTGCAGAGGTCACTGTTAGGAATGGTCACAGTTCACTGTAGAAAACTTAAACATTTTAAATGTCATATGCAGCAGATCTCACAGAGGTTAAAAGATCACTATTTATTAAATGCACCTGGGTTATGCAAGCATAATTCCTGATTACCTGCTTCAAACTCAAGCCCAATATCATGTATAGGAAGCTAAATAAAGCCTATTCCTAGACTTAGTTAGTACTCTATATGACCATTAATATCATAACAGAAATTTAAATATATGTATTAATCTTATAAATTTTGAGAAAATATTTATACCTTTAGAAAAGTTTTAAGAAGCCAAAATAAAATCAAAAGATTATGAGATTGGTGGCAATAGAATAGTTTTTTAAGAGGGGAGGGCTGGAGAGACAGCTCAATGGTTAAGAGCACTGGCTGCTCTTCCAAGAACCTGGGTTCAATTCCCAGCACCTACATGGCAGCTCACCACTATCTGTAACTCCAGTTTCAGGGGATCCGACACCCTCACACCAATGCACATAAAATAAAAAAAATAATAAAAAGTAGTAGTAGTGTGAACTTAAAAAAAAGAATAGTCTTTTAATTTTGTTTTTTCTTCTGTCCCATACCAGGTGACTCTTCTGACATGAGACAGAAATTTTGGATTTTCCTTTAACAAGCATGCTTGGGTTTAAAGAAGGAGGTAACAACATTATTCTCCTGGAAGGACAAAAACAAAACTCTGCACCAACTCTAACTTTGTGGAGTTACCCTTTTAGGCAGGTAATATCTGATCAAATGAAATGCTTATAATTTGTTTATGTCTTATAAGTTAGTTTCTGTTGACTGACCAAGCTGTTTGATCAACTATTACCTCTCCTATTCAAGAGGTTTCTCCTGTTTGAATCTAATTTTATCAATCTTGATGCTATCCATAGCTTTTCTTCTCTTGTGGAAACAAAAGCAAAACCTCTTCTTCAATGTCATACGTATCCTGGTTTCCACTCTGAGGTCAACATATCTTTGAAGTATACAGGCTGTTTCAATTTAGCAGTTTTAACAATGTCTCTCCACAGCTGTCATTTCTTTTAATTAAAAATTTAATGTTAATAAAACATTGTGCAATCAATCTCTGGGGATCTTTATTACCCCTTTCTGTTTATTAAGCTTATCTTTTAAAGTGTGATTAGATCTTTTTATAACTGCTTGTCTTGCAGGATTATATGGTATACCCTGTCACGACTGCCTCGACCAGCAAGGAAGACGCAACACCAAGCTCTTCTTTCAGCAGTTTACTCAGGAACCTTGAACAATCTTCTGACCCTGGGGAAAGCCAACCCACAACCTAAATAGCCCCTGGGTGGCCAACCCCAGCCTGCCATGTGGGCACTGTGGATAGGTCCAGGTTCACCAAAGCAAGCCAGATCCTAGGACTAAGCCAAATATGGAGTTGATTACTCCCGAGAGCGCTCACCATTGGGAAGGTGGAGGTTGGAAGCTGGCGCCATCTTATGGGTGCGGCTGTGTGCAGCTCTCTACAATACCCATAAGATGTTTTATATTGTAATATACAAAATCTGTTTCATTTTCCTAGAGACATATGCTGGGGCATTTTCAGTCTTAATTTGTACAGGTATTCCAAGATGGCCATAACTTCTAATAAATGTGTAATCACAGAATCAACCTTTTCAGAATTCAAAGCAGTTGCCCATTGAAATCCTGAATAAGTATCTATAGCATGGTGCACATACTTTAATTTTCTAAACTCTGCAAAATGAAACACATCCATTTGCTGAATTTCATTTCTTTGAGTACCCTTTGGGTTACTTCCTGCAGATAGTGGAGTTTGGTTATACAAAGAACAATTTCCCTATATTATATATTATATACCTTTCCTTATGATTTCCTTAGCTTATTGCCAAGGAATAGAAAAGTCTTTCTTCAAACCATTGCTATTAAAATTGTGTTTTTCCCCCAAGTCTTAAGAAGTAGAACATTTACCTCCTAAAGATGTCAATCTGGATGCCAAGATTTGGGTGAAATCATTCTGTCATGGCCCTAGCTTCCCCTTTCTATCTATGTTTTCCATTGTAACTGAGGACCAGATTCCAATATTGCTGTAGCTTTCCTGTCTTGTGGGATAATTCTGTTCCTAGTTGCCCATGAATTTAATATCTGTTTCAGGAAGGGTGAATGTGTATCATATGAAACAACTACTTCCTTAAATCTTTTTATAGCTAACATCCCTACAGGATCCCAGTTAAATTCTGAATAGCCTTGGGGGTACCTATCATCTGATGGTCATTCCTGTATGGTAACTAAGTAAATTAAGGTTGATTTTCTAACAAACTTGGGCATCTCCTTTTCAGTTTCATAATGCAATGAGGCAATAGGTTCTGCTCTAAATTTCTCTGTATGTGTCTCAATACTTTTTTTGTTTTAATAGTGGGTCTTTCTAAGGCTTGTATCTTATCAGTAGTAAGTATTTTTATGGCTTGTATCTTATCAGTCAAATTTTGATATTTGGCACAGTTATCAAATCACTTTTTAAGGATGAAATATGAATTGCCAAACTGATAATAATTACGACCAACATTATGTCAGTCTCAGCTAAATTAATTATCCTTTCACTTATTTTTTTTTTCCATTTGCAGCCATCCATAGTAACACTAAATGGGGTCCTAACTCCTTTCATTGTGATGTTTCCAATTCTTAACGTGGGTAAGGTTTTTCCCTCTCTTTTTTTTTTAAACCTAATTTACCCTTTAAGAATCCCCAAGTGTCTCCCCAGATCTGATGATGATGAAAGCAAAAGACAAAGGGGAAGTTATGCAAGGGTAGTCATCTGTGGTGATGGGCAGGTTGACTACATGTGTGAGGGGGTGGCCAGGCACCCAGACTAGCTCCAACTGGCCCCAGTGTTTGTGCCAGACTGGGCAGGACTGGCCTGAGAGTAGAGTGTTGGGTGTTCCAAGAAGCTAGCCTAGGCTTTTGTGCCAGGCAGCACCTGGAGTAGGAGGGAGAGACATAAGAAGTCAACACAAGGGGAAAACCAGCAGGATAAGCCCACCTGCCTGGCTAGGACTTTGCATAGGAGTGCACCAGACCACCTGACCCGTTGATTCAGGTCATCTCAGGCAGCTGCAACTGAACATTTGGGGATCCAGGGTACTCAGATGTTGTGGAGGAGGGGAAATCACAACAGGAAAAAGTCCCTGGTGGGACAATCAGTGACCTGCCAGGAAAGTGGCAGCATTGTGATTTTGCCCCATATTGGACACCAATTACTGTGGTTTGTTTTAATGTTTTATTATCCAATAAAGCTCAGGAGTCAAATATTAGGAAATAAACTTGATTGATCCATGGAACACAGGAGAAAAGATCACATCACCCTGTTCTCCATCTCTCTGATTGAAAATATCCATGCATCTACCCAGGCCCCTCCTTAATCCAACCTCTGCCTCATATGTCCCTTTAACTCTTCCAAGTCTTCAGACAACTCTATAGTCCACTACAGCCAGCTTAGCATGGACTCCACCCTCCAAACCAAGATCCAACTACATTGGCAGTTTCAATGGCAACACAAACAAATCTCTTGCAATAGGTATTTCTGAAATGAATGAATTAATACTTGGATAGATGATCTAATAGGCAGGTTTGTTAGGGAGCACAGACATGTACATAATTAACTTCTTGTTAAGAAACTACTTTATATGAGGCTACAATTTATGCATCTATCCCTAAGCCTTGGGTAAGGTATTGTCTTGAGGGGTCTCCACTTTATCTATTTTAATACTTAGTATCAGCTCCAAGTGGCAATGATTACACCATTATACACTGAATATGGTGCAGAGAGATGAATACATTGTGTTTGAGTTCATATTGTTAGTGAAAAAGTAATAAATTCAGATCCACTGACTCTTAAAACTCTTAACCACAGCTCTCCCTCACCTTTTATAATAGAAACTCCCTAAGTGTGGGCCTCAATGTACAAAAGAAAAAAAAATAGCAATTTTCTTCTGTGGGACATGTTCAGAGTGATAGCAAAAGCAATTTTCAGTGTGTTGTTCAATCATCCTGCTTTTTTGGTATTTTCCTGAAGTCCTGGAAAGAAGAGTGGGGGTTAGCACTGAGCTGTTGGGTACACTAGTCAAAAGGAGAGGAGGCTTCTGGGTAAAATCCAGTTTCCACTAGAACAAAGAAGAAGGGTAGTATTTTACACTCAACAACAACAGAAAATCTGTTAGGAAGGGTTTTCTTTAAATATTTATTTATTTATTTACTTATTTATTATGTTCACAGAAGAGGGTGCCAGATCTCATTACAGATGGTAGTAAGCCACCATGTGGGAACTGGGAATTGAACTCAGGACCTTTGGAAGAGCAGTAGGCACTCTTAACCTCTGAACCATCTCCCCAGCCCCCCGTTAGGAAGTTTTAATGGTGAAACCTGCTAATGGAAGCTGAATCAGGGAGTGAGACAAAAAAGATAAAGAAATACTTTATGAATTTGAAATACCTCTTTATTCAGTTTCCAACCTCTTTATTGCAACATGCAACTCTCTATTAAATGACAAAGAAAGTGACCCTAATCACAGGTTTATAAACCACAGAGCTCTGAACTCAATGACTTACTCAGCTTGCTGCTTGAGAAGTGACTATGAGGCTTCAGGCATAGGAGAGCATAAACTGAGGACATCGAACAGTCAGCAGACACAACAGCACACAGACCAAAATCATCTTCCTTGAAGATTCTGTTTAGGGCTGGCTGCCACATGTTTCCCAAATGCAGAGGCACAACCATGTTCTGTGGGGTCTCTACTGGACTCTTTGCCTACAGTGGCACCTCATATGTTGCTATGGTGATCCACTACTGGCTGTACCAACAAACTGAAGAGAACAGCAGTTTTCAGAATCACCAGCCAGGCTGGACATTGGCAGACACTTTTGAAAAAGAGCCAGAGAGTAAGCACTTAGACTCTGGGTGCCATCCCAGAGGAGAAATAGAACATACTATTTGAGTATTTATGTAACAAGAAGGGCAAAAGTAAATTTCACTGAGGTTTTACTGATGAATGCAAACTAAAATACTACATATTGTCCTTTGTAAGATCAATCTACTACTGAGAAGGATTTAACTGTGTAAGGGGGTGGGGGTACATTTCACTGGAGTTCCAAGTTAGTGCTTCCTATCATGGAACAGATTGCCAATCTTCACCCATAACATCCATATTATTTTACAGGCTTTAAAGATCAAGCAATAACACAAATGTAGATTGGCTGCTCTGGCCAGACCTGGGACCTTACTGGAACACATAGAATAATAACCACCCACAGCAAAGGCCAAAGACAACATTTAGCCCTTTGGTTTCCCTGATGTTAATTTAATGCGCTTGATTTTTTTTTTTCAATTTTTGTTATTGTTGTTTTGTTCTCTTGCTTTCTTTCCATGATGCTGGGGATTTAAATAAAGGACCTCAACACTTGCCACACTGAACTGGACCCCATCTTTGTCCATAGTTTTAATATAAATTTATGGGGTTCACAAAATTTGAAAAATGTGACCCACCTAACCACACCTACTCTGAGGTTTTTTTGAAGAAGGATTCCCCTAGGAAGTAAGCACAGCCTAGAGGAAAGCACCTCTCAGCATCTATGGGGTTAACCTCTCAGATACTGTGTTTAGCAGGGGACCCTGGAACTCTCCAATGGAAGCTGTGACTTTTAACCTCTGAATTGCCACCTGAGGTCCTCTGGCTAGTGAGAGATAAATGGGCCTACAACACAGGCGCTGTTTCCTGACTGGGCAGTCTTGGTGCCATAATCATTTCATACAATTTATAAATAACATTTCTGTAGCAAACTCAGCAAGAAAGGTAGAGACTGTCCTCTGGATCGATTCCCACTCTAGCCCAGCTTCTTCTCTCGAAGACTGTCTCAGAGTCTCTAAGGTTCCAACGGAGATAATTGATCGGATCTCTTTGGAGGAACTGAGTCCAGCATCACCTGAAGTTTGTGATGGCCTCTGCAGTTGACAAATGCTAAAAATTATTACGCATCATTGTCCTCACAAACTGACAAGCTGATGTTTATTCTGACAAAAAAAAAAGAGTGCGGAGAACCCATTATTCATGTGGTATCTCCCCTGGGGCTAAATAGACTGCTTCCCTGTCCATCTGGCACCTTTAAGCATACTGACGATTTTTGCTAAAAATTCACATAGCTCTTGAGATGCACTGGATGATAAGGCTCTGCAGACATTTTAAATAGGATCCCACTGGCCTGATCTCACTATCTGAAATTAGGGGTTATGTAACAGGAATGTGGAGCTTGGGGCGCCTACTGGAGGGCTGTGGGAATCTTCCACAAGCATCTTGCCACTCCTATTAAGATCAATTACTTAGCCCAATTTGCTAGGTGAACCCTAAGAATGACCCAGACCCAGGGACACAAGAATGGGAACTTTACATTTATGATGTAAAGCCAGAAAGTTTGTAAAGGTAAGGGGAATCCCACCGCACCTCCCAAGCCTCGTGTTGTTAAATGACATCTATGACCAGGAGCCCAGTGTGCTTTGTCCTCCTGGGGACCCCAGCGTAGTGTTTCTCCACGAGAATCCTGTCCGGAGCCAGAGACTCAATATGGAAGTACTTTTGAAAGAAGATAAAAGTGAAAGTGGGAGAGTTAGGAAATGCATTCGGGGACAAATACTCAGTCCTGAGTCTGCTCAGAAAAGTACAGAAGTCACAGGGCAGCATCTCCTCACAATGGAAACGTTACAGTTTGGAGAAGCTAAAACCACAGAGTGCTACGTAGACTGTGGTTCTGAAGGGCTCTGTTGGTTGTTTCCTTGAGGAAGGCTCTCCTGTGCATCTCAGGCTGGCTTCCAAACTATCATGCTCTTCTTTCAGCCTCCTGAGTGCGGGAATAAAGATGTGCACCACCACATCCAGCATAAAATATAGGCTTTTTAAAAAGAAAATAATGTTACATAGGTGGCTAGGACTCAGAAACCAAGGCTCTTTAGATGAGCCTGCCCCCATCTCTTGGCCCTCATTCACCCTCAAGTAGAATTGCTTTTCTCAAGTGAATTGTAGAAACAAGAATCCCTTCCTCAAGGCAGGGCGGTGGTGGCAAACACCTGTAATCCCAGCACTCAGGAGGCAGAGGCAGGTGGATCTTTGTGAGTTCAGGGCCAGCCTGGTCTCCAAAGTGAGTTCCAGGAAAGGAGCAAAGATACACAGAGAAACCCTGTCTCGAAAAAAAACAAACAAACAAATCAAGAATCCCTTCCTCTTCCCTGGGGAGCCATAAAATATACAAATATAACTCTTAACTTCCCTCTTACGTCTCTGTGTAAAGGTGGCTATAAAGAAACTCTGTCACACCTTGTTCAATTGTAGTGTTCAGAGATCCATTCTAGAAGGCGTTCTAACCCACATGTGGAACAGAGAACAGCTACAAAAAGGGCCTTACTGAGTTCCCATTTGTAAGTATTGGAAACAATTTTCAAATATTAAAGATAACAGCCCTTTGTTCTCTCCACTAGCAATTTGCTTTTGTGTTTTACTTTGATGGCCATTAACTGGGGTATTAAAATTATAGTGTAGTTATAATGTCTTTTATGACTTTGATCTTGCTTTACTGGGGGAAATCACCTTACTGCCCCCAAGGTCTAGTATTGTTAATCTGCATGGTCTTTTGTGGTTTTGTTTTTGTTTTTTTGTGGTATAATCATTTTGCTTTAAAATGTTTAATATATCTGGAACTTATTCTTCATCACATTGAAGAACAGGAACATAACTTCCTCTTCCTTTGTCTTCTTTCTTTTTGTTTGTGAAACAGGTTTCACTATTAGCTACTCTGGCTCCAAATTTAAAATTCCCCTGCCTCAGTCTACCAACTATTATGGATTTTAGGCCTGTGTCACCATGCTTGGCTACACCATCTAACTGAAAGTTAATGCAGTAATATTTATTTAAAACACTCGAGCTTTGAAAAGTTTTGAATATTTATTTAAAACACTTGAGCTTTGAAAAGTTTTACTAACCTATTAAGTTCATATTTTCTGTATTTTAGTCATAACAATTTATTTAATTGTGACAAAAATTCATAGAATATATATACCTGTATGTTTTGTCAGTTTTAACTTAAAAATGGGATCATGGGAAATTGCAAAGAGAGGTTCTGTGCATCTGTTTTCTGGGGTTGTTTATAACATGTATAACTATAAAACTCATCAGAACCAGCAAGCTCACACCAGAACAATGTGTGAGTAAAGCTTTCTGCCATCTCATCACTGCGTAAATTTAGTCACCACTGCTGAAACCAAGATTATTGAGAGTCATTCTGCCACTACACTGTGGATTTTGTTAGTCCACAGTGATTCATCTCTCTCTTTTGGCCTCCACCATCTGTAACAGGATATTATCTGTTATCCATCCCTGGGACTTTGGAAGATAATTTTATAAGAGAGAAATTATATAATATGAACCTGATGAGATGGGCATTTTTAAGCACGTGAGAGTCATCAAATTACTGCTTTTAGCAATTGAGTTTGTTCCTTTTTATTGTTAGGTGGTACTTAAAATTCAACACAGCATGTATAATCTTCCACTTATTAAAGTACATTTTGTCTCTTTCAGTTTTGAGTTATTCCATACAAAGCTGCAGTGTATGTAATTTTGTGTCTGGGACTTGTCTTTAGGAAAACCCTTGGGTGCATAAGTGTGGACCATAGGATGACAGCACACACAGGTTTTTGAGTATCACACCCCTACAACAACGTCAAGAGATTCAGTTTTTCATAACAAAAGAGTTGTACCATCACTGTTTTTAATTTCTGAACTTAGTAGGAGTCATGATAGTTCATTGTCATCTGAAATTGCACTTGCTCATGGCCAACAGTATTAAATAAGCATCTTCTCATAGACTGTGCAGTCTTATATCATTCTCATTGAATTCTTTTCATGTGTATTGTCCATTTTTCTCATTAGAATGGTTTGGTTTCACTTTTAAGTTTTACATACTCTAGATACTATTTCTTTTTCAGATATATATATAGTTCCATCTTTTAAGCAGAGTCTTTTGCACAGAGCTGGCAAAAGTCCTTTTCTTTCCAATGAACCCCAACTTACCAGCCCCTCTTGTTTTTCCTGGATTGTGCTTTCATGGACAGTTTGAGGACTCTTCACTAAACTCTGCATCTCAAAAGTATTTTTCCTGCTTTTCATTCAACAAATGCTTTGTTTTTTTTTTTTCTGTCTTGGATGTATTTGGTTTACTTTTTGTTTAATCTGTGGGATGTGGTCCAGGTAGCAATGCAGATGGAGTGATGGCCTCTCTTATTTGGCTCAACATTGCTATTAATCTTTTGTGTACATCCTTTAATCTGAAATTTCTCCTTGTAAGACTTTCCAGAGAACCTACCACTTAGTGTCCCATACATGCCTTGGCTGGTTGTCTGTCTTTCTTTCTTTCTTTCTTTCTTTCTTTCTTTCTTTCTTTCTCTCTCTCTCTCTCTCTCTCTCTCTCTCTCTCTCTCTCTCTCTCCCTCCCTCCCTCCCTCCCTCCCTTCCTTCCTTCCTTCCTTCCTGTCTTTCTCCTATCTATCTATCTATCTATCTATCTATCTATCTATCTATCTATCTCTTCCTCTATCTAGCTATCTCTCCTTGAGCTCACTGGTTATCTTTCTACCTCCTGATTTGCATACCCCTCCATTAATAATTTTCAAAGTTTGATGTGACCAAATATACAATAGAAGCTATCTAACGGAATCGGGATTCATTTGGGCTCAGTTCCAGAGATATAGCCCATTTTGGTGAGGAGGGCATGGAGATGAGGTGTTAGGAATGTGGGGGAACAGCAACTCCTCACATCCTGATGTGTCAGAAAGCAGAGGCAGTTTTAGTCTTCCAAAGCCCAGCTCTAGTGGACTTATATCTACCAGCTAGGGCCCAGGTACCAAAGGTTCCATGACCTACCAAAACATCACCACCAGCTGGGGACCAAGGCTTTGAACACATTTCACATTCAAGCTGGTACACCTCCCTCCCTGTTCTTACACATAAACTTTAAGATAAACTGTGTTCACTGAGATAGTAATTTATCTTGGAAAAATTAATAAATCATATGTATCTATTTTCATGTATTTGGGGTCTTAGCAGTGGTTTCTAATCATCACAATTTCATTATAGAATGTGAGTGTTAAGAAAATGAAGGAATCCGTGTTGTAGTTAGACACTGGGGCCATCTTTCCAATCTGAAAGGTCCCTGAGAGGTAGTCTTTTGTACTTGCATGAACCTGAGGCTCTTCTCAGCTCCTCAAGCCCCCTTCCTTGAGTCCTAGAAAGTAGGGCCATGATAAAGCATGGATCTGTATAGTCTTTGCTAGCTATAGAATATCAGAAGAGGTTGGTAAGTCCTCTCTCAGAGATAAGTAAGCTTCAATAAAGCTGGTGGGACTTCTAGTTACAATGTCATCCATTTATACTCCTCAAAAATTTCTCAGCTATATAATTTACATGGGGAAGGTTTGTGGCCCCTGTGGCTGACAGCAAAACCCTAAAAACTGTTGCTGCATCTGTTTGGTGGGTGTGAGAAAGTCATAGCCAGGAAGAAACACCTGATTCTGGAACTCCCTTGAAGAAGAAACACAGGTGACTGGTACACATGGGAGGAAAACAGAATCCTTGGGTGGACCCGAAGAAGAAAAGGAGAGCCTGGGGCTGTGTGCATGATGCATAAATTCCAACATAGGAAGTATGACTTTCTTCCAGAGGCATAGTGCTCCTAAGGCTCCTACAGACTATTGGCTGGAGGAAGGAGCAGACTTGAAATTCTGAAGAATTATTTTATTTCTTACCTTGCTATCTGAGTTAGGGTTTACTATAGCTGTGAAGAGACACCATGACCATGGTAACTCTTATAAACAAAACATTTAATTGGGGAAGGTTGCTTACAGTTTCAGAGGTTCAGTCCATTATCATCATGGTGGGGAGCATGGTGGCCTGCAGGCAGATGTGGTGCTGGAGCTAAGAGTGCTACATCTTGTAGGGAACAGGAAGTCAGTTGACTGTCACGCTGAGGGAAGCTTGAGAAAAAGAGATCTCAAAGCCCACCCCCACAGTGATACACTTCCTCCAATCAGGCCACACCCACTCCAACAAAGCCACACCTCCTAATAGTGCCACTCCCTTTGAGGGCCATTTTCTTTTAAACCACCACACTATAGTGTTAGAAGTTGAATCCAGGACTTACATATGCTAGGGAAGCACTCCACCATAGAGTTACACCCCACCACATCTCCCTTAAAGATTCTGCAACCATATGTAAGACTGATGAAAATTTAGAAAGTCTAGCAGATGAACACATAAGTGTTGAGCACAGAAACACCATAGGCATGCTTGAATTGGATGTGAGTGCCTCACCTGGTTCACATAAAAAATATGCATGGACTGCATCTTCAGAAGTGGACTCAAAATGAGTTTAGCCTGAGCTCTTTCTCTGTTTTAAAACAGTTCAGGCCCCTAGGTGCTCGTCCCTCTGGGATGATGAGATCTCGAACGTAAATAACCAGGAGACGAATTCCCACAGTGAGGCAGAGCAGCATCTGTGTGCTCACTAATGACCAGCAGAAGGGAGTAAACATCACTCTGATGTATGGAACTAGAAGGACATCCTGTAGATGCATGTAAGGACTAGAAATTATGGCAAAGGATTGGTTTGGGTGTAGAAAATGTGCTAGGGACATGAAAATGCCATTCAGCTGGAGAAAATGCCCACAAACACCACTGCGATATTGTCCAGAGAACCAAGCAAGCTAATGAGCTAAAGAAGCCTGGAAGGTGCCAACACAGAACTGGATGTCAGAGGAGGGAAGCAAAGGAGGCTGCCACAAGACCACTGAGGTGGATGTGAAGTGACAAAGTCAAAAATGGTAGCTGAAGACAGAGATTCCCACTAGCTTGACCTTTTCTATAACAACTTATGGTTTGCTTTTAAAATTATGTTCTTGAACAACACTGGTGTTTCATAACTAGGTCAAAGTGCTCCATGGCTCAGAAAGAAGGATTGTATTCTTTTCCAATTTTAGGGGAAATATATTATCAGACAATAATTCACAGTGGTAAAGTTCTCTTCCTTAGGTATTTGTTATATATTTAAAGTTCCTTGTGCTTCTGTGTATGACTGCTCATTGATTTGTGATTGTATCAGCTGTCCATCACTATGATAAGTACTTAACATAACTTTCTAAAAGTTGATTCAGAGTTTATAAAGTTGATGAAGTTGATAAGTGTTTGTTTGAGTTTATCAACAAACAAAAGTTGATAAGTTTGGAGAGGTTTCAGTCCATGATTGTGTCACATTGTTGCTCTAGGCCTATGGTGGTATGTTCTGGTAGAGCATGTGGTGAGCTCATGGCCAAATGCAAAAGAGAAGACGGGGAAAGAACTGGGGTACCAGGTCCCTCCCTAGGACAAACTCCCAAAAGGATGGGAGACTCCTCATTACACCCCACCTCTTAAAGATTCTACTGTATCCAAACAGTTCTACAGAATGATGAAGAAGACTTTAACGTGGAAATCTCTGAAAGGTACTTGGCCAAACTGTAGCTGATTCAATGCAAAATCATATAAGAACTTACTTTAGGATTTGTTCCAAGAACGGTGTTCATATTGAGAAGCTTTCCACCTTTAGAAGAAGTTTGGTGATCATTAAGACAAGTAATAGAAAGGTCCAGAACAGTACAACCCCAAGCTTCTCTGTGTTTGAGAAGTTTGTATAAACATTTTACCATGTTTTGTATAAATCAGCATTTCTAAGAAGCAGGAAAAGGGGGCCTAAGGAACATTGCACAAATGACCTTTGTGTAGGCTCCATAGTTTCCACATCTATAGGAATAGGAAGGTTTGGAAGACAGGGGTGAACCTTCGGAAGATATCTTTCCTTTAATCACATCATTCAATACCAGCTGTTCAATATTATGCATCATTTAAATAGTACATTAATATGGATAGGGTCCAAAAAGTTATTCAATATGTTTTTGAGTTGTTGGTTTGTTTGTTTGGATGCAGGAGCAAAGAGAGAAGGAAATTATCCAGTCTGACCCAACTTGCTGTATCCTTTAAATGCATGGGACATTTCCAAGTCTCCACTTTTCCAATGGGATGAAAGATCAGCCAGGATAAAAGTACAAAAGCCACTGTTTGGGTATGATTAAGAACCTGTCTCATTTAGAGACAGAGTGTACCTGACATTTTAGTGCCCCACAAACCAGTAGGGATGAGAACAGAAAGTCAGGGAGTCAGTGCCATTGATGGAGTCCTGGAGTCTTATGGCACCCTCTACACTGATGGGCTCACCTCCTTGACTCCAGGCTGACTGTCAGTCCTCACTTGTGGGTTCAGCTGTAGCACCCTGCAGGCTTGTGTTTCTGTGTATGACTATTCTTTCTGTTCTTCATTTTAGGAGATGGAGTAGTTCATCTCCCTGGTTCTCATTCTTCTATAATAAACATTTAAATGGACCTCTGCTCTGAAGAGAAAGTTTCTGAAGTGGCTGCTGTAAATTGTGATCATTCCTAATACCTCTCCTCTGCATTGTGGATTTTCTGTCTTGATTGTATGTGTATTTATCTCAATAAATAGGGAAAGTGTAATTCCCTTGACAAAAAAAAAAGGAAAAGGTGAAACTGTAACCCCGATGGATATCAAGTGTCCAGAAAGTATCATTGCATTAATATTTATGCCAGCAAAGTCAGAAACTTGAATGATTGGGAGGATTCTGAAAGAAACCTGTGACAGAGCCACTCTGTCAGGTAAATACCTTAAGTCCCTTTATAATTGAAGTGTGTTCTCCCCTCTCCTCCCCCTCTCCCCCCCTCTTTTCTCCATCTCTTCATCTCTCCCCTTTACCTCAGCCAAACCAAGGTCTTGGGGTCAGGACTTTAGAAAGCAATAACCATCAGAAATATCTTGAAATATCACTCCAATGTTTCTGCATATCATTTTCAGTCTAGAACACCAATAACCTTCCTCCATAGAAAGCTGTGTAATTCCTTTACGTTACCTGTCACGAAGTGATGCAGGAGTCTGTGCGTCAGTAGAGAAATATTTGCAGCGCTTCTCCTACATAATGATACTTCAATCTTCTTCAGTAAAGAGAAGCCAACTTAGGTTGTCAGTGAGATTTCATACAACTCTGTGGCGAGCTCCTCGACCAGCGAGGAAGAACGACCACCATTCAAGGATTCTTCTCAGATCACACTTTATTGGAGCGCCTCTTGATTAAGGGAGAGCAGGAGGTGAGGGGCCCCAAGAACCAAAAGGCAGCTGCTTATATAGGGAACCAAGCGAACGGGTCAATCTGTGATTGGATCCCGCCAGAATGCAAGCACGGGGAGCCACAGGATAGGCTGAGGACATAAGGCCAAATTACCATATACGCGCATGCGCAAACCTCGAGGCGCGCAGCCCAGCAAGCATAGCCAAATATGGAGTTGTTTACAGCAAAAGCTGTCAGGAAGTCGGCGCCATCTTAGAATGGCGGCTCCCTACACAACTCAAAACCAAACTTAGTAGGAAAATGCTGTGATTTTGTCTTTCAGATGGAAAAAAACCCCACAAATATAAGTGTCATTATAGTGAGAGCAGTTTAAGCATTTAACGTATCATTTGTGGTTCTCATAAGATCAGGAGAGTCCCATTGGGTAAAATAAGTCTATGGATATCCCTTTATGCATTTTGTGTTTTTAACATGCATACTTTGTGATATAAATCTGTAGGGGGAAACATTCTCTTTGGCTTTCTCTTTATAACACTGACTATGGACATGTTACAGATGCTGTCATGAGGTCACCTAAATACATGTACTGATAAGTAATTGGGTAACTCTTTATTGTGGTTCTTCAATGGTACTGAGTTTTGAGCATGAAAACTCAATAGTTCCATTTTCAATAGCAGCCAGTGATGATTGTAAAACATTGTGAGGGCTCTAGAGACCCATCACTTAGATTCCTAAATAGGTCACATGGTGGCTCCCCTGTTGACAGTGGTGTGAGATGTAAGGAACCCTGACAATTCAAAGCCTAATGGCTCTAGGAGTGTGAGGCACTGGTCATGTGACATGCAGGGGACTGTATAGACAAGGGTGCCCCTCATCACCATCATCATCATAGCCACCACTAGCAGGTAGGTACTGAGGATTTCCCATTGACCTTCTATTTTTCCTTTGCCTTGGTTATTAATTATTTTGATAAACCTAACTAGATTATATGCTAATAAGACCATGGCCTCTATTTTCTTGCTCAGCATACTTTCAAATGTTTGTCTAATTTTCAGCATCCCGTTCTCAGTAGACCATGTGTCCTTGAGAAAGCTTTCCCTGAATGTCCAACATAACTCATTTTTTCCTTCTGCCCACTCTTCCCTCTCCCCAGACTCTTCTAATTTGTTCATAAAACTTATTAAGATTCAAAATTCTCCCCTTTTGCTTGCCTACTTGTTTACTAACTGCTGCAGAAGGATGTGTTTGACTGTGCTGTTCCCCTCTGTCAGCAGTGGTGATTAGAATACAGTAGGTGCCCAACAAACATTTTGAGAGTGAGTAATACAGGAATCACAGTGGTCGCTGAGAAACCACAAGAGCTACTTAATGAAAGTACTCACTGGATGCATCAAAGACCTGCCACCCAAGTAGAAATCTTAGGATCTTTTGGCTCTTTACTCTTGAAATTCTTTGTCTGTGTCTTCTGTTTGCTGCTGTGTACCCACAGCAGCTCATATCACAGTTAATGGTCTAAGTGTGGACATATGAGTCATGAGCTGCTCAGAAGGCTATGCTAGCTACCTATAATTCTTAAAATTATGCAGAGTAGTATAAGACACATTCTGGGAAGACAGACCAAATCCAGCTGTGGGTCTCTGCTTGTCTGCTTCACTGATGAAGCCCTCAGTGCAAAGCCCTCCATGAGCTCAGCTTTGATCTGCTTTCAGGCCTGCCAGAGCACTCTAGTTCTCAAGTCTCAATTACTTTGAAAGGCACCAAATCTAGCTTTGATGGTGTTCACGGAGAATGGTAGAAAATTCAGGAGATTTGGGGAAAGCTAAATGAACAAAAATGAAGCTACTTTTTAGAGAAAACAACCTCTAGCAGATTTTTATGGCTGCAATGATACGAATGAACCAGACTGGAGACCAAATGAAGGCTGTCATTGACACCTGCCATCTGTCTGAAGTAAAGGTGGGAGACCCTGTTGGATGCTTCCTGAGGAAAGCACTTCCCTTGCATCAGTTCCTTCCCTCTGTCCTTGTCCTTGTTTGGGTTTGGACTCTTCAGTTAATTCTCAGAAGTGCAAGAAATGACCTTGACTATGACCTTAAGACCAGCATGAATTTCACTTTGGTTTCAAAACTGAAGTTCTTGAAAGTTGTCTCTTCATAGTTTTCCTTGCAGAACTCCAGGGGATTGGAAGCTGAGACTGGTCCCTTGATCACACAGCGGCGTTCTTTGGGGAAAAGCTAGAACACAACACTCTAAGTGCTAACTCCAGGAAATGCTAGGGCTCAGCAAAGCCCAGCTGTGGAAATGCTATCCTGGGGCTTTGCAGTCCCATTGCAAAGTCCCATCAGGACTTTCCCTGTGTTCTTTCTTATCCTGCTCCCAGGAAAAAACAAATGGACATTAGTCCAGTGCTGTGCTTTATATCTTCTGTCTTCTCGGGCTCTTTTTCTAGTCTATCCATAGCATGAAAAAACTCAATGAAAAAAAAATGCATTGAGTTTGCCTTGAAGGTAAAATACAATACATGAACTTGGATTCCAGAAACAGTAGTTATTTAGGGGGTGTGCACTCTGGACAGTGTTTTCATTTGTTAGCCATACTTACTCCATCTATGTGCCCTGCATTGTACTTTGCTGTGCATTTTTTGCCAGTTTTGTTGTTGTCAAGGTGTGAAGAGGGTAAAGAAGAAACAATGGAGAGGAATGAGATGTTTTGTTTTCTCTAGTCAAAGTGATGATTTTGTTCTTTTCTGGTATTCTACCTTCCAGAGGTTTCAGAGTCTTTTCTATGACACCCTCAAACCCCTGACCAGCAGAATGTTCTATTGGTTCTTACAGATTTATACTTTAACTGAAGAATTGTATGAATTTGAAATCTGGACTCGAATAAATTGAAATGGTGGTGTCCAAGTTAATCATAGAATGAGTGAAGCAACAGTGGAGAAAGTATTGTCACCCTCCAGTTCGGCTTTCTGGAATGTCTGTATGTAGTTCAGGAGGACAGGAATGGCCTACACACAGCAGGTCCCATGCAGATCCTAGTAAATGTGGAGAGTGAGGGAGTCAAGCTGGGATATGGACTTAGCTAAGTTTAATGAGTGTTTACAATGTTCTAAGCATGGGCTTACACCAAGTCAATTTATTAAACCTCATCACAGTCATGTTATGAGGCAAGTATTAGCGTCACTATCCCCATTATGGACGGGAAAGCTGAGTGAGGCAAGATTAAGTGATTTAGTTACTTAAACTAAGCCATCAATTACCGGGGGAGGTTGGTTCCAGAACCCATACACACTTTCCATAACACAAGCACTCTGAGGGAGTAAAGGGTACACAGAGGTGGGAGTTGCCAACTTTATGGCTTGAGCAGGCCGTCTTCTGTGGGCAGACTTCTGAAAATAAAGGAGGCCTGAGTGTGTACATAGTACAGCACTACGACCACCCATGGAGAGGCCCAGATGCACAGGTAGTCCAGGAGGTTCAGGTGGGTGAAATGATCATACTATGAGTGGTTGATGATATTATGTGAAGCTATAATATCATTACATTTTCCCTTAACCCCTCTCCTTTACCCTTCTTGCTCTCCCTCAAATTCATTGTCTCTTTTTCTTTCATTGCTGATACATGTTTCTTTTTTCTTCTCCTAAATATATAAATGCAACCTGCTCAGTCTCTCTAATGTTACTTGCATGTGTATGTTTTGAGGCTGACATCTTGGTTTTGGATAATCAACTGGGGAGCTCTTCCTTAGGGAAGACTATTTCTTCTCAGTCAGCATTCCTTAGTTGGCTATAGTTCTTGGTCTAGGGTTGCAGAGAACATATTGTGGGCCCAGCCCCAACTGATACATCTACAACACAATTGCTGTACCTAAGGCTCTGGAAACATTGTGGAAGATAGGACAAAAGATTGTAACAGTCAGGGGAACAGCAAGTCTGCTGTGAGATTGCATTGGTAGAAACACACACCCCTTTTAAGAGCAAATGAAAAGCTTTGAGTCACAGTTTAATGCAACAGTATCCAACTAATCTTTTCCCAGTCACTTACTTTGCATGATAATCACATGTTCAAAGGTTGTGCTGAGGACTTAGATCCTGAGACACCAGAGAATTGGGCAACACAGGAACCTCTGTCATCTGCAAGGAAGAAGTTGTGTCCTGTGTCCTGACCCTCAGAAATCAGTGACCAGTGAAATGGGGGTGGGGCAAAGTAGGGCCAAGAGCCTTGTTATTGCTTCAAAAAAAAAAAAAAAAAAATACTTGACCCATCTGGAAAAGCCCTGGGAACACTGGGTGATTGTGTGCTACAGAGATAATAAAAGACTCCACTGCAAACAGATGGATGTTTGATTTCCTCTGATATCCTGAGCTGAAAACAAAGAAAATGACTGAATATGATAACATAACTGATACTGAGAGCAGATCTAAGTACCAAAAAAGCCCAGTTTGGAAAGAAGACTTTAAACAATAAACCTGTTAGTCAACAACGTAAGAAGCAGATAGCTACATCCCACCACCCCTATGTATGTCCACTTTGTCAAGCTAGAGATTTTCTTTCTTCTCCTAATCCATCAAATGAGTTTTGAATGTACACCTGGTGGCTATAATTTATGCAGAGAGTGAAACTTTTACCTGTTTAACTGACCTAAAATCTTAATGTAGTTCTTCATTAATACTCCTGTTGGTATGTAGTCCTGCAGGACAGAGGGTAGGGATTGCCATTTGACCCTTGGCAGTCAGCTATGTAGTGAAATGGGGCTGCAGGGTCCAGTCTTTGTACAAAACACCAGATCATTATCAGGTTCAAGAAATGCGGGGATTCTGAGCCAAAAGGCTTTAACAAAACCACCAAAACGGGTTGAGTTCCTTTTCCTTTGCAGTGATTTCCGTAAAAGGAGACATTCCACTGTGGGGTAGGAAGCATTTTCTTTGTTGTCCTTTCTTTTCTAATATTCTGGTGCTGAGTAAAATACATGGAAGGAAATCGGTTGAAACTCCAATAGCTACTCAGAGCCGTATGTCTTGAAAAAGATGGCAGAGGTCACCTTTCAAATATGCAGGTGATGCCTACCTTAGGACTCACATCCCTCCCATCTCCCAACCCTCTCCATGCCTGCTTCAATGATTGTTATTCACCTTTATCATTGACTCTGTATATTTAGTTTCTTTATTGTACTTTCTGCACGTTATATTCTTGAGATGCTGTGTACCTTTAGAACAACCTCAAGGCTAGATTTGTGGGTACACCCTTGAACAGTAAACAGCACCCACTACCATCACCACCCAAGTATCCTTGCTTGGATGGCAAATTTTAAACAGCCTTGGTTTTATCTGCTTTTCTGTTCCTCTCTGCCTGAATCCTGGCCACCCCATTTTAATAACTAATTGAAACCTTTCTAACTTTCTCAACACTCCGTGGGGAAATTCCATTTGAAAATTCTTTCCCTGTCATTTCCACTATGCAGTTAAAAGAAGGAAGATAGGAAATAGGCGCTCTCCGCCCCTCCTAATCCTCCCCTCCAGCCATGTGTGTGTGTGTGTGTGTGTGTGTGTGTGTGTGTGTGTGTGTGTGTGTGTGTGCTCTTCTCTCCTTTTCAAATGACGTAGGGAGTTTGATCAACCTCCCTACCCCCACCTCTCCTTTTTGATGCTAACTCTGATTCCCATTCCTGGAGAATGAGTTTCGCTTTGAAGGCTTGGGTAACCTCAGAGGGTCAGAACAGCAGGGCCCGCCTGAGGGTGCTTCTCCAAGCCTACCTTAATCTCTAATGAGCCCTGGCTGCCCACGTCCAGGTAGCCACTGAGGTCCCTTAAGGCCGGTTACACAGCCTGCTTCTGCTGAAGTGTGATAGCATCTGACAGGGGTTTCCAGGAGTCCGATGGTGCTCCCAGCTCTGTGGGCCCCGCTCCGCCCCGCCCGGGCTGGGTTCGCTGGGGAACAACTTACTGTGTTCTTGGAGGTATCTACAGTGCAAACTTCAAGTGTAGGTGGGGGCAGGGGGGCAAGGAGGCTATGAACCCTGTAGAGTAAGAGCTACAAAAGAAAAAAAGAAAGAAAGAAAGAAAGAGAGAGAGAGAGAGAGAGAGAGAGAGAGAAAGAAAGAAAGAAAGAAAGAAAGAAAGAAAGAAAGAAAGAAAGAAAGAAAGAAAGAAAAAGGAGAGCAGAGAGGAGAGGGGACCTGAGCCTACTCTCTGGCTTCGGGATGCTGGTGGGGGACTCCCTGGGAGGGGCTGGCCTTTCTTTGGATCCTCTTGGGCTTGCTGCTCAGACAGGTAGTTGGGAGAAAAGGAAAGAAGCTGTCAGCTGAGGCAGACGACGGTTCAGCCGCGACCAGCACCCTGCCTTGCGCGCTCGCGCCCCGACCTGGCTCAACCGCGCGGTGCAGGTGTCGTCTTCCCTGGTGCCCCTCCTGGGAAGGGGGACAAGTCGCTTCCGAAGGGACGGGCGGCGAGGGGGGAGGGGCGAGGGGGGCTGGGGGCGGGGCTGGGGGTGCGGGTGCGCCCCGGAGAGCCAAGCGGGCCGGGTACCGACTGCCATCCTGCCGCAATTTCCCTGTGTCATGGCTCCGGTCTCTTAGCAACAGCCGCCAGTCCGGCCGCCGGGAGCAGCCGCCGCGGGCTCAACTCCACCCGGCAGAGCCCGGCGCGCCGCAGCCACACAAAAGAGGCGCAAGGCCGGGGAGCGCGCGGCCTCAGGGGCCTGCGGGGAGCGCGACGGGAGGGGACAGTGGCAGCCGAGGAGGCGCGCCCGAGGGAAGAAGGGCTCCAGGCGGCGCGCGGGCTGCGGAGGAGGACCTGACACTTCTTGGAAACTCTTGGAAATGGCTCCTGCCACCGCGCCCGAGGGGACTGCGAGCCCCTGGTGCGGGTTCGTCCCCGCCGAGCTGTCCAGCCGCTATTGCGCCCGGGGCCCCGGGGCGCTGTCCCTGCGCTCCGCCGTCGGCTCGGGCTGAAAAGTTTCTCCATGGTTCTTTGTGTCTCCCGAGCTGCCCTGGTCTCCCTGGGTAAGTGAGCGATTATTGTTTGCTTAGAGTGCCTCCATTTTGAGCAATCCTGTCAATCCCCGGCCTCCGAGCGCCCTTCATCAGCCCACCTGTCCCCGAGCCCAGGCCCCTTAGCGGATGTTCTGAGCCAGGTGTTCTCCTGGGCGTGCTACCAGGGCTGCGCTGCCCAGAAAAGGCGAGTTGGGGATTGCCTTCATTTCGCTCCAGCCGGTCCTCCCTCCAGAGGCGGACTTGCAGCTGCTGCACTCATGTGACTGACTAAAGTAAGGGCAAGAGACGGCCTTGGGGGCCAGGGGCCGGGGGTCGAGGACCTAGGTTGGGTGAGGGGCACAGTATGGCGCGCAACCTGGGGTCCAGAGTCTCTGACGCCGGGCTCGATCCATCACGAGTGGAGAACTTGAATCTCTCCCTTGGAAGCAGTTGTATTTTTAGACATCCTTCATTTGATTTCCCCATCCTCCATTCCTTAACCAAGACAGGACTCGCGCCAGGCAGCCAGTTGGGAAGGCAGACGACATTCGCTGCTAAGTTTGTTTTTCTTAGGTCTAAGGAAAGCCTCAAAGGGGGCTTTTCCGGGGGCACCTGACCTTTGTCAGTATTCTGTGACAGATCGTGGTACGCTGATAAGGAGTTCAGCTTTCAAGAGAGCTGAAAGCATAATAAACTAGGCAACTAATTACTAGCTATTAAAAACTAATTTTAAATATCTTCTGTAAACCATTGTTGAAATCCACTCCAACTTTCCTTATATTCTGCGGGGTGTAAAGTGGGCTTGCAGAGGAAGAACGTCTCTTCCTCCTCCAAGACATTCAGCACCCGGGGGGGGGGGGGGGCATCTGATCGGTGTCCAACAAAACGTCTGCCCATCTCTCTTCAGAGAGACATCCTGCAGGCCCGAGCTGGCTTTGTTTCTAAAATGCCTGGACCTTAATGTCTCTTGAAGCCAATCCAGACCTCAGGATTATTAAAGACACTGGAGCCTTACATTTCAATTAAAACAGCAGTATACATGCTGCAACCATATAATAAATATGGTAGTCTGTCATGTATATTCAGTATTTATGCTTATTGGCACAGGACCTTTAAAAAAAATTTTTTTAAGGTTTACAGATACAGTCCCACCATTGACTCCCACCCGAAGCCACTTAGCATTTCTCCATTGAATTCCAAAAAGTTCCAAAAAGATACAGGTTTGCAAGCAATATAAAAACCCGATTGCCATTTGCTTGCCCACGTGGAGAAAATAAAAAAATCCTACCCGGACTGATCTACTGAAAGAATCAAGGGCCAGAGGTATTCACCCAAGCACTAGTCGAAAGCAAAATTCTACCCAAGTGACTTACATTTTCAAAGGATAACTTATTCTACTCCATGGACTGTCTTGAAAGAATCATATACCCGTGGGACAGAGAATGCACTCTGAGGACCCAGCAGAACAGGACTTTTAACAGCTGACAGATAACCACAAGCAGGCATCAGTTCTTGTACCTGCTTAGACTGTATAGACAACCCAAAGAGCTTCCCAGAACTAGGCCACTGTTAACCATCCTCAAAACGACCTCCAGAGGAAAGGATGAAGAGAGCAGCTTTTATGTGTGGAAATGCCTTCCTATAAATCATCATTATGTAGACTGCTTTGCCTAGGTAATTCGCCTATTCATTTGAACACTGGAGTTCTGTGGAATGTTGTTGGTGCATTAATAAAGGGCTAGAAAGCTATGGTAGGAGAGTTTTCTGCTGGTGCTGCTGCTGCTGTTGTTTTAATATGGTCATTTTCCTACATGAGAGAAAGGTATTTTGTATGGGGATTCCAGGGGACTTCTCAGATTCCCTGATGAAATCTAGCACAGGATACCTTTATAGGGAGTTCCTCCAGGGGAGGAGAGAAGGCCAGAAGGAAGAGCGTGGTTACATAACAGTTACCTAAAAGGGAATATTCCACACAAAGAAGCTGTCCAGATGTGGCAGAGTGGAGGTGAGAAGTCTGGGAGGGGCTCTGGTTGCCTAATGCCCTAGGATCAGAGTAGCCAAGAGGCAACTTCATGGCAAGATTTGTTGTTGGTATTGAAGTCGTTTTTCTGAGAGTTTCTGGGTAATGAACCCTGTCAGTCATCTGAAGTAAGTCACCCTGCCAGGGCTTGCTGTTTCTCTCTCATCCTGGGAAATGGATTCCTTTCTTTTTATACGGCACTCACTAACTTTCAGAACTATTTAGTGACTTTGGACCCACATGGGCAAATTCCTGACTCAGAGGCCTGACACTCCAGAGGCCCCTCCTTTGGGAAACTTTTCCATTGCAGTGAGAGGCAGGATGAAAACAAAACCAAACAACAAAACAAAACACACACACACACACACACACACACACACACACAAACACCAAAAAAAAAAAAAAAAAAAAAAAAAAAAAAAAAAAAAAAAAAAAAAAAAAAAACAGGCGCTGACCAAAAAAGTCATCAAACACTACTTTGAACCCCCATATTCACTGAGTTTATAAGGATAGAAGGAATTCCACTGGCTGCCAGCCAGGAAGCTTTCAGTATCAAGAGGGTCACTCATGGAGCATGGGGGGCAGGGGAGGTGAGAGCTTTCTCAAACTGTTTCAAGCCACCTTTCCCTTCCGTAACACAGACCCATCTCTGGTCTGCGCGCACAGCACTTGGCCTGGAGGTGGGGGTGGGAGCACACCTGGAGTTGGATCCAGGAGCAGGGGTAATCTTGGCATGTGGGATGTTGCTGCAGCCCAGCACGCACTCCATGACTGTGTTCCTCTGCTTTGCTGCAGGAGGAGGTGACCAAGCAGTTAGAGGACAGTTGGCGCTCCCCCTAACTGTCGGTCCCAGCCCTTGGGGCTAGCCCTGAACTCCACCAGTTCGCCATGATCGCCACCGGTGGCTTACTGAGGATATCAGCCAGAAAGCAAGACCCCCTCCGCCCCACCAGCCAGGTCCCTAAGCGCAAGAGGAAAGCCAAGAAGAGGCGTAAAAACGACGTGGTCGTGGTGAAGGGCAAGCTGAAGCTTTGCTCCATCTCCGGGCTTATTGCCCTTTGTGGGATCCTAGTGCTGTTGGTGGGCATAGCCATGGCCGTGGTGGGCTACTGGCCAAAGGCCAACGCGGCCAACAGAGGGAGCAGCAAGCAGCTATTGCCTGTGGGAGGCAGCCATCGCTTTGGGATCACTGGCAACAGCAGCCATGGCAGCAAAAACCCCACCAAGAGTCACTCTGGGACCCCAGGAGCTGTCAACTCCAGTTCTGTGGGAGGACCCAGGAGTTCGCCTCCGACTAGATCTGCAGCCACATCCTCTTCCTCCTCCTCCACATCAGTGGGCTTCTTCTTCCGAATCGTCTCAGGCTACTTGCACTCAGACAAACTCAAGGTCTTTGGGCCCCTCATCATGGGTATCGGCATCTTCCTCTTCATTTGCGCCAACGCGGTGCTCCATGAGAACAGGGACAAAAAGACCAAGATCATCAACCTGCGGGACCTCTACTCTACTGTCATCGACGTGCACAGCCTCCGCGCCAAAGATCTGGCGGCAGCTGCAGCTGCAGCCGCTGCAGCCGCGGCCTCCTCCGCCGCCACCGCCCCCGGCTCTGCACCCCCTAGGGCAGCGCCACTCAATGGCTTTCTGAGCTACGTGCAGTCCCGGGGCCTGGAACTGAAGCCTGGTAGCTGCGCGGGCTCTGCAGACGCCTTCGGGGCCACTGCAATGCTGGCCAGAGGCTCATGGACCCACCCCGCCGGACTAGGCGGAGGCGGCGGCGGGTCTCGGGATGCAGGGTCCCCGCCAGACCTGGCTTCATCTCCGCGCTGTCCGCGGGAGCCCCCGAGCCTGGCCGAGGCGGTGTACAGCATCTACCGGGAGCGCTCCAGCGGGGCTGGCCGTCGCCGGACCACAGTTGCCGCGGTGGCTACGGCCACGGCCACTGTCACCGCTGCCGCCAGTGGCAGCAGCAGCCCGGCGCTCTGCAGCCCAACCGGGAGTTGGGGGCGCCAGAGCACCGCCAGTTCCCTTGTGGGCTCCTCGCTGAGCGCCTTCGCGCTGCTGCCTTTGCAAGGGGACCGGGACAGAGACGGGGACTCCGAGGGAGCAAGTTGTAGCTGGCACAGGCCGCCGGGGGAACGTGGCTCTCGGGATCTCCCCAGGGAAGAACTGGACTTGAGCCTGACGGACCTCCGAGGAGCCGAGGGCGGGGCGCGCTGGACGTCTAGTGAGCCGGACGAGCCCGAGGGCGCGGCGACGGCATGCACCGCCAGGGGGCAGGGCAGTCGCCTGCCCAGGACAGGCAGGTACGCGGCCTGGCGGCGCCGCAGCACCAGCGGGCTCCTGGACTACCGGGCGCAACCGTCTCCGGAGCCCCCGCCCTCCCCTAGCGCAGCGGACCTGGACTCCAGCCCTCCAGAGACAGCCGCCTCTCCCTCGCTCCCTCTGCGCCCCAAGGACTCGCCCCGCGTCCGGCGGGACTCCCACAGTTCCCAGTCGGATGAGCTGTCCTGCAGCAATAAGGGCTACACCCCCCTGAGGGAGGCTGACACCTCTGTGGAGTCGGTTGTGGAAGTGGTGGCCAGGAAAAGGCTAGACTGTGAGGACGCCACGGATCCTGGTACCGAGCCTAGCTCCCCGGGGGGTCCCAGTCCAGAGACAACTAGGGCGGAGCAGCCTCAGTCTGTGCAGAGGCAGTTTACAAACAAGGAGAAACTCTTTCTCATTTCCAGGTCTCACACCCCAGGAACAGAGGACCCGGAAATGGAAAACTCTTCCACCTAGGGAGTGGAGGGCAGGAAAAGGAGAGACTAGTCCCACTGGAACCCCCACATTAATCCTAACCCATTTCCCTGTGGACAGGTCCGAGGAAACCATTCAATATCCAAAGAGCTGCAGAATGTTATCCTTGAATTGTGTTCACAAGATTCGTGTAGATAAACTCAAGCAATTTTTTTTAAAGCAGTCGTCTTTTTATGTCCGATGGTGATTGTACATTCCATAAAAACCAAATGTATTAAAAGGTCACAATCTAGTTCATTAGATGAAATTCTCTTAATTTTCTTAGGCTCAAAATAATATATTTTTGACAGTAACTCTGCACTTTATTCCAGTTCCCCCCCGCCACGAACTTCCCTCGCCCCTGTACTCTGCTGCTGACGTCGTTCATAGCTGCTTGTGGATGAATGACGAGCTTTTCACTTCCCTCTTCTTGAAGAGCCTAGAAGAGTTCGTGTCAGTTCTCTTACAACTGATCTTTCGAGGTGAAGTCCAAGCTTAAAGCATGAGCATCGGAGAGAGGGTTCCCTTGCCTTACCCTGCTCCGCGCTGCAGCTGTCTAAAGGACTCTATTTTTAAAAAAGGAGATTTGCATTTTGCTACCAGGGTGTGTTGAAGACTGGAGGGTGCCAGCTACTAGTCTGGACTGTTATACCCCTAGCCTCCCAATGCCAAGCACATCATGTGTTACCGAGTATTATTACACCTGTATGGGAAGTAACATTAGTATTTAAAGTCTTTTTGGTTTTTTGTTTTTTTAATAAAAAAAAGTTTCCAAACAGTTAAACAATAACATTGCCTCATTTTGCCTGGGAACTAATGCACAGCAAACAGTTAATTTCTCTTGTAGATCCAAAATATTCATCTGTTAAGATTGTAGTCACCTTCTCCCAAAGTGACAGAGGGTCAGTAAGGGAGTGAGTGCATTAATCCATTTCCAGTGTTTTTACCTTGAAGACATGGAGTAATATGTGGCCCTTGGGAGTAGAATGGAACCTTAACTAAATAGTATTTTTCTATAATACTTGCCGTTAACCTCAAGGTTAATTTACAGGGGTGCCAGCCTTAACAAACCCTTCCCCACACACTCCTGTTTCTCTAATTGTTCTGAGTCTAGCTTCATGGTCTTGCATCTGTGGCTGACATAAGCCACACAGTAGTGTTATAATATTTCGGGGATAGTTCACATTTCATCAGTTAGCCAATTGTCAAGACCAGAAAACAAATGATTTACAGTGCTAAGTAATCCCTCTTCCTCTGACTGTGACCGGAGACTCATCACAGGAGACCAAAACACCGCTTTTAAAGAAAAACTAGTGGCAGATGTGCTGGCATTGGCCCTCACGAGTGACCAGGCATGGTGCAGGTGTGTGTATTCAGGATGGAAGCAGCTCATGGTATTTACCAGTTGTGAAGCTCTTAACACTGCAGACACAGGCCTCCACCATCAGCTCTGTAAGATAAGGTGAAAAGACCCGCCCAGCTCTAAGAGGAACAACCATTGAGCAGGGAGGAAGCGCAGGGGTTGGAGTGCAGAGTCCAGTAGACTTCCAGAAGACATACTTAATTCAACACAGGGGCTACTGTCCTCTTGTTACCACTGCGACTGTGAGGTACCTTCTGCCAGCTGCAGCAGCAGCTCAGGCCTCACCCCAGGCTGCTGCAATCTGGGGTAGTTATTCATTATCTGCAGAACCACAGGCAAATCACTTAATCCCTCTGGGCCTCTGGTGAATGATGTAATCTCTATGATCCCCTTCAGCTCTGAAAGCTTAACTTAAATTCAGAGTATTGGATTTCTGCTGGATACAATCTTCTGTTTGTACATACAACTTAGCAAAGAGTGATGATATATTCCATAAACTTTCATGAGCATAACTTTCTGTAATAAATTTTAAGTGGACCTTGTGTTCCCTCAGACTGTACGCATTGAGCTGATAACTCGATCTGAATCTCTGCATTAATTTGTTGAACTTTTCTATAAAGCAAAAGTGAGTTTCTGACAAGTAAGAGACACAAACAAATTTAATAAAGGCCCTGGTAACACTGTATTTCCATTCTGCTCTCAGAGAATGTGTTACTGAAAAGTTAAAATGGGCCCTGATATTCTTCAGTGCTGTTTCCAGTCCTCAGAAAATGCAACATGATGTATTTAACAAAGTGTAAAGTTACTCTCTCATAGCCTAACTAAATGGGGAATGGATAGAATCAAATTTTCCCCTTGCAACTCAGAAAATTCAGGCCAAACAACTGATTTGAGTTTATTATTGATATTGATCAGAGTAAAGAAGCCCTTCAGTTTCTTTTGCCTCAGTTTCCCTTTCTATACATAGGAAGAGAAACAGGACCCATGTCAAAGGGATAGAGTACTGACCAAATAATTTAATCTAAGTATAAAGTGCTTGCAACAGGCTTGGCATATAGACTGTGCTGTAAAAGTTTCATTAGTTTTATTCCTAACAGCATCAACTGCTGAGTAGACTGATTTCATATGGGCTTCTTTTTTTATTCACAGAATAATTTTAGGTTTGAAAACCCAACGTGTAAATCAGTGGAGCACAGTGTCTGGAAGTGTGACTTCCAGGGCTTACGTAATACTGCCTGGGTTTCTGAGTCCGTTAAATAGCAATAATAATAGCATTTGACTCATAGGATTAATTATTCAAGTGAGGGCTAAATAAACTAATATGCTTAAAGGACTTAGAACAATTCTTGGCACACACAAAATTCAGTAAATGCTAAGCACTATTATATAAGCAAAATTCAGAAAAGTAATTAGTAGTCTAAATTTATCACCCAGTTGTTAGGGACAACGACAGATTTATTGTATAGAAAAGTCTTAATAACTTAGGTATATTAGAGAAAATAGATCTTCAGAAGTAAAGCCTTCAACAGGGGGAGGTAGACTTCCTGTGGCACAGGACCATGATGTTATGTAACAGTGGATGAATGCCCAAAACCCATCAGCACATTTGGCCACCATTGGTCTCCTTTTGGTTCCTGAAGCTGAGCACATCTGAAGGCCAGCAAGCTCCTGAGGTCACAGCCCCCGACTATCAGAAAGATCCAGGGTCAAGTTCAAGTGCACTCTGCACACAAACCTGCTCTCTTCTCACTTTTTAGTCACGTTGGGTGACTCAAAAGGATGGACGTTTGAATTTTTTGAGCTGAAGGAGTTAAAGCAAAAACCTTCTTACCATATCAATGCAAAGTAAGCATATGAGCGTGTATCGTATTATATGTAGTATTATATAGTATTTTGCCAAGACACAAAGCTTACTTCCCTTTAACTTATAAATAAGATCTTGTATTAATGGTTGTAGCATAAGGTGGATATTTTCCTTATTCATAACAAATAAAATGTAAGCATAATAGTCACTGGCTTTGTTTTATATAGAAGGGGATAATTTTATCATATTTTTGGAGGTGCTAAAAATCAAGAATTAAAATTTTGAAGTTATGCTAAGTTTTGAATGACTATAGCTTTGAATGTGTTCTGAGATGCCTTCCTTTTTTAAGGGACTCATAGCTGAGGGATTTTTTAAATCTTCAAAATGAAATGAATTTTGTCTCCACAAATTGGACAGTCAGTCCAAATTCAGTCAAACATCTTCCTTCTACTCTCCAAAGGACAAAACCCAGATGAAACTCATTTATGGTGTGCCACCTGGTCACCGTAATGTCAGAAAAAGCACAGGGCTAGTGCTGAATTCAGCCAGGGCTGAAGCATTCCAGGAGTTACCAAGGCCTACCACCCTGGTGATGTAGCACTGTGTTTGAACCATCCCAGGAATTATCACTGCTTACCATCCAGGTGATCTAGTTGCTTCCTCAGAGCCAGAGGCCTTTTAAAACATCTATTGTCTGAAAATACATTGTTATTCAACATTAAGTGGACACTCATCCTGATCACTTCACTAATGCCTGCTATGCTATGGCTTTTTGTGACAATCGGGACATCGACAGACTCAATGCTAAGATAATACATAGCCTTATTGGTCAGGTGTGTTACTTTGTGACACAGGGCATTACAAAGACTGTACCTGTTTATAGCTATGCTTCCAGTCCCCACAGTGTGAGTCCTAATGGGGTCAGGAAGATCAGCTGCCAGTAACAAGGGAAGCAGCCAGTTGCCAGGTCCAGGTGTGGAGCAGGAAGAGGATCTTGGAGAAAGACAGAAAAGACGAAGTTAGGCAAGCATCTCCAGAAATGTTTTCATCTCAAAAAGGAGTACTTGGTTACTTGGCTTTACGGATTGGCTTGTGTTGTATGCAGAGACAAGTCTTCGAATGAAGAAATGGAGCATTTCTATTCCTTAGAAAACATCCTTTCAGAAAATACATAACTGGACATATGTATATGTCTCTCAGTGTGTAAGAAATTCAGCATAACATGTTTTTGACATCAACCTATTTGATACCAGTAAATATTAACATTTAATATGTCCAATAGTCAAAAAGGAGATGTTGTTTTGAGGTTGACAAACTCAAGCATCTATCTTTTAACTAACTAACTTTCAGTGGAAGAAAACCCCAAGTTATTATTTATCAGCACATTCAGTCAATGGAAGCAAATGAGGCCAAAACCCTACTTTGTTTCCCTCCCTGCTTTGTATCTTTCTTTGCTTTGTGAGTGTGAGTGCCTGCCATTCTAGCATGTAGAGATACAATCTTAACAGAAAAGCTAATAACCTGTCAGAACAGGGAGAGCTACAGTCTTTGGGCTTAAACAGACATACTGTTTCCAGCCCTGCTTAAATTGATACCGAATTGCTATTTGGGAGCTTGGTAGTTACTATGTTCAGAGGATAGGTATGGATAAATTACTAGCTCCCACTTATAGGACCTTATAGGGTTGTTTTTGAGACAGGCACATAACCAGTGTTTTCAACATAATGTAAGTAAATCTTATAAAATAGTTAGGTGGGCCGTCTAGCTGGGGCCTGATTAATGTAGAGAGATCATCTAGGTACAAAAATATGGGGAAGAAAATGTCAGTCACGGACCAGTATAAGAATTGGCAGGAGGCAAAGAACACTCTATGAGATTATTATAAGACCTGCTTAGATTAATCTTTTCCTCAGTTTCTCTACAAGAAAGACACAGTGGTGTTTTAATTTTAGAAAAACCCAAACGCTTTTACTGCTGTACCTGTAGATGTCTATAAGTTGATATCTCATTTGTAAGGAGCGTAACTATATTTGAAACTTGGATTAAAGTGACCAAATGTTAAAGCACTCCAAGTACTCATTCCTCACCATTAGGTATGTAATGATTCTATTTATACTATATTCTACTAAAGGGGCTGAGAAGCATTGATTCACCACACTCCAAGAAACCACATCCTTAAGCTAGCTTTATGAACAAAACCTATTTTGCTGAGTTACAAGTTGACTTTTTGGTTGAGTTACATGTTGACTGAAAAATTACACTGAATTTAAAAATTAAAATTTTGAAATCATTTTTTTTCTCAATGCATGTATAATGTGGCAAAAACTGGGGAAGGGTTTGTCACTTGCCACAGCTGGTGTCATTCCAGCATGCTGGGAAATACTAAGCTTTCTCAAGTGCTGTGAGTCAGCGTCAAGACTGGAGACAGCATTCGATTGGGGATGGCCTGTCAGGCTACAGAATCTAGGCATGCTAACCGATGTATTTCTACAGATTTCTGCATCAATTTGCAACCTCGTTCACGTCAGAGAAAAAGACACCTTTTGTTAATAGCAAACTACATTGCTAATTCCCCTCACACGTGTATTCTCAGCAAAATGAACGTTTATATATAACCCAAGGCTGCCTTCTGCAAATGAATCTTTTTGTGGACCAGCCGAAGACTACACCTTTTGATCTCTAAAGAGCTAGTAATTTGGGGATAGCCATTGAAAACAGATTTGGCCAGAACAATGCAGTAAAAGCACAGCTCAATACTTTGTTTACCTCAAAGCTGCAAGAAGACATACAAGCCAAAAATTATTTTCAACACAAATATTGCTAATGTAAGAAAAAGTTGTCAGTTTGCTTGTATGTATTCTCCACATAATCACTTGCTTCTTTACAATCTTTATAGTGCATAAACAGTCAAGCAAAAAATATAAACTATGTTTATTCTTTTTTTCTACTCTGTGAACGTGAGCATTGTGAAAGCACTCCTCATTTCAGATCAAATTCAATAGATATTATCCATTGAACCTCCCTTGTTAGTCACTAATAACATTTTTGTAGGGTATTGGTCATTGTTGGGTATAGTTATTGGTCAGAGGTTTAAAACTTGGAAATACTGTAGATGAAGTGCCGAAGTCAATAATGGCATCATAAATGATGTCAGTTAACAAACAGAGTCCCTGTGAGAATCGAGAACACTGGAGGAATGGATGACTAAATGCTAATCGCTCCGTTTATGTAACCACACAGCTCCAAGTGTTGTGAACACTAAATATGACTTGAGTGTGTTTATTGGACTGGGCTGTTTCTTCCATTTATATTCTTAATTTCATTTCAGCTTCACGCTTGAGAACAGTTCTTGATTTATGAGATGTGTCCAGAATGACTTTTTTAGAAAAAAAAAGAAAGTATTATATTAATAATAATAAGCTAAAAGAGACCAAAGAGTAATTTGGGAAAGTTGGTAATAATAAGATAATTTTTTTTCTCCTCAGTTTTATATACCCTCACAGAGAGAATAAATTGACTACTTCTGCAGTGAAGACTCAAAACACAGACAAGTTCATGGCCTCCTTCTTCCACTCCCCCTCCCCATGGGCGTGGACATGAGCCACTTTTTCTGTCTATACCGTATCTTCTGACCATGTCAGAGGTGTGGAGATAAATGCTCTCCATCACCTGGAACAAAAGCCAACCTTGACTAAGTCAGTGGCAATTCAACCTAACACTTTAACAAATAAAGTGAATAGAGCATCTGGCTAGCCTGTAAGAGTGAATCATCAAATCATAGTAAAAAAGAAATAATAACCTGAAATGATACAAATGGGAAAATAACTTACTTCAGGTATGATTAGAGCCATGAGTAAAAACAAGACCAGTTGACGTGAGGTAGCTTTTAAGTCCCAGCACAATTTTAGAAAATTGTTGAGTGGTTGTGTATAAATACGACATGCCTCAAAAAATGTTAATTAAACCGGTTTACATAATGGGTTGAGATGTATGATTGACTTAGCCATCCTCCCACAGCCATTTGGAAAGAAATTGTAAAGTCTAGTTATGAGAGGCTAGATTGCATGACAAACTCAGGGGTGGAGGGTTGAATAAGCAACCTTTTCCAGCCACCGAAAACGAGGAGACCTGGGAAGTGTCTCAGTGCTGCCTTACTCTTCATTTCCACTGGTTAGAAAAACCCAAGCTCAGCAGCAATAAAGATCTGTACTCTCAATGGCTTCTCCATGGCCCAACATCTTTCAGCACATAAATCCATGAACAAAAGACAACAATACAATTTGGAGTTGGATCTCTGAGTGAGTAGTCCAGCACTGTGTCTTTTAATTTGTATCCATGTCTTGCCATCTTGAAAACTGCTAAAGGAGAAAATGGTTGAGATGTGCCATAGCATGTATTACAATCCAGAATGTTGAACACTGATGAGTGTCAGGTACCGATTTTTAGACTTTGGCCTATAATTGTAGACTTCAGAATCAAGCTGCCCAAAGTACCTGCGGAGGCACCCATAGGATTTTGAGTTGCAAGTGTCATGGTTGGGAGGTCCTGTTCACTTATGTGTGTGGCAGTAATTGGGCCACTGGAATGTGAATCATGCCTTGAGTTCTGCAAAAGATAGATACTTTAGAAACAAAATCACACAGCATAGTGATAAAAGCCTGGCTTCAAGCAGTTAATGGGACTGGCGGTGTTGATGTGCCATAGCTAGCAACCTGAAGGAAATCAATGAATCCCAAAACACAAAATTGCTTCCTCGTGTCACAGTCCAGGCTTGGGAATGTACTTGACTTCACATGTACTGCCAAAACACACACAGGGGTATGGCGACAAATTCAATAATCAGTTCCAGTACTGTACTTCGTTTTCATATCAAGTAGCTTATATTTTCATTAAACCTATTTACAGTCAATATTATGGTGATAAATGAAAACCCATGAGTTTCAGGTTGGGAAATGTCCTGGAGGTGAGGGCACTAAACAAATGTCAAAGTCATATGCACAGGAACTGATTTCAACTGCATTTGCATAATTAAATTTAAATAAAATAGGAGTAACTCGTTATGTAACTAAGGTCCTCAATTGGAATACACAGGCTCCCTCCTTTAATCAGAAAATTCAGAGATGGTCAAAATGATTTCCAAGGGGGTTAGATTTGTTCTGATGATGACTGACTCATGATTGTTTTTTGTGACAAGTCTCACTTTCAGGGTGAGGCCCAGGTTAGCCCCCCAACGCAGCCTGCCCCAGCTTTGTGAGTGTTGGGACTGCAGATATGATCCACCGTGTTCAGATATGATCCTCCGCCAAGCTGGGGGTATTCCTAAGGGAGAATTGGCCACAGTCTATGAAGATCTCTCCTCAGAGTGGAACCAGATGTTCACACACCTGGAATGAACTAGATTTCTGCTGGCTTGGTCTTCAGTGAGCTAGTCTCTGTGTTCCTCTGTGACAGCAAAGCAAGTATAACCCTGCCCACAAAAATCTGAAGTCATCTACAGCCACACAAGCTTCACCAAGCTGAATTATCAGTAAATGGTATCATTAGTTGTTACTTCCTTTCTGGTTTTCTTTAACCACAGGAATGGATTTAAGACAAAGTCTGTTGGCACACAAGCATCGGGAATTTCACCACTGTCAAAGAACAAATAGGTAAATTTAGATTAAAAACCATCTAGCTTGCTTGATCTTTATGGAGCGTCTATACTGATCACTGCTGGATCTTCTTCCTTGTGTGTTGGGATACAAAGGTCCCAGTAAGCTTCAAAAGCATGTTAAATTGAGGTGTATTTAAATTAAACCCATACCTCATTTTTCTGGCTGATTTCTGTAAAATCGCTTGCTTATGCTTTTATCCCTAAGTGACTCATAGATATTCAGCTGTTTTATTTTATTTTATTTTATTTTTGATGTTTAGTGTTTGTTCAAAATTTTAGATTTCCCTGCCTCTCTCTCCCCCTACTGTTGACTATGTATAAGCACAGCTTATTTTGAAAACCTGTTTCAATGTGTTGTAAGCGACCCTTATTTTTTTCTGCCCAAATGAGACTTAAATAATAAAGTGTGCTTGCTATGCCCGCTATTCCTAGCAACAGAAAATGCTTTCTGAATTTGTTGTACAGCGATGCTCCCAACCTGGGAATGTGGACAGATGTTCACAGGGTCATGCTTACCTGGCTTTCTTTTACATCTCCAGACCACTTGCCTAGGGATGGTGCTACCCACAGTGGGCTGGATGCTTCTGCATAAATTAACAATCAAGACAGTCCTATCTGCACAGGCCAGTCTGATTTATGCAGTTCCTCAATGAACTGCTTTTCTCAGATGACTCTAAGCTGTGTTAAATTGATACTTTAAGCTAACTAGGAGAGTAGCTCGAGAAAACACTATGAATTATGAGACAAGGAGTTTCGCAATACAGTGGGGCCTTAAATGGTTATGAGGGTAACTGTGGAAGAGAAGGTCTAGGAAGCCATCTGGCACCTGAGAGACGGCATCTTCTTCATGAGAGACCTCACCGTGAGAGAGCCAACTGAAGCCTCGGGTGCGAAGGAGTTTGCGGTGTTTCTGTGATCTCCATATGTCAGCCCTGAGTGTACAGTGGAAGGCCTCGGGCTGCTGTTGGCTCAGGTCAGAAAAATGGTGGCTGTGGAGATGAGAAGGTCAAAGGAAAGCCGGCCCCTCCGCATCTCAGTATCTGAAGAACCTCATCTCACCCAGTGACCTCCCCAACTTTGCTTCTCCTTTTTGCAAATTGTTTCTATGGCCAACTCTAACTCAGAATCTTCCACATCCATATCTTCTGAGAAAGGAAGTCCAGCTTAACCAAAGTGACATAATTTGAAAACAGACAGACAAATCAAGTTCATCTGTTGTCAACTTATCACCAACATACATCACTATAACCATATTTAATGTTCACAGGAAGGCATAACATCATGTTCAACAGGACAGAGAGCTCTCACACATGGAATGAAGTAATGCTGTGTAAAGAAGAAACTCAGGTATATTCTTGACTGATGTTCATTCTTTCCATAGCTGGGTCCCATTCAATTCTCTGCTAGAAGAGGAGGAAACAGAGAAATAGAAGATTCCATATCCCATATTCCATCTTCCCTTCACCTTAGCAGGTTCATTGCCTGGTTGTGATAATTTTTCTCTTTGGAAACTTAAACCTTGCTCTCAAAAGGCATATACCAGGAGCCATCTTGCTCATAATTATTTTTTCATTACAAAGCTTGGAAATTACCCTCACTATGTAGTAGCCAAATGATTCCCTGAGCAGTGAGAATTAATCAGTTCTGCAGTAGCCTTATTCTGCCTGAATGGTCAATCCACAAGGCCAACAGTGATCTCTGCTTCCATACTGGCACTGTGTACCTGGGCAGAAATACGCTAGCACTGCCATTTGAAGGCAAATTGCTTCTGACTAAAGGTCTAGAAAAAACACATTTTCTAGTCAACAGATTGCTTAGGTATATAAGCTCTCAGGAGGCCTCAGAACCCCCAAGCTACGAATAGAGAAATGTACACTAGTAAGTCATTAGAGAAAACAGTAAGAGGAGCTCTGTACATTTATACCCCTTGGCTATTGGATACCAGTGCTGGCATACAACATACACTGACTGGCAATTCTGAGAATGTACCATTTCTAGAGCACACTGCCTTGAGAGGTCTAAATGTCCCCCATTTTACAACTGGATCTAGATTTCAGTTTTTTAAGAGCAAACAAGTCTTTTCCCAGCAAAAGGCCATTAGCCAACACCACCCCTCACAGTTGAGATGAGCAGGGAAGCACATAGGAGACCTAAGCCAGCCCTCACAGTATCACAAGACGGTGCCCCAAAAGGACAGTTCCTGTAACCCCCGGAAGCAGGTCTGGACTTGCCCCAGAATGCCCAAAGATGGAAAAACTAAAGCCTCAGCCAATCAAAAATATACTAATGAGACTGCTGCTTGTTGGCCAATCATGTTTGAGATGACCTAAATGTTCCTAAAATCCCCTTGCTTTTGTCCCGGGTGGTCGCCATTTTGTGCACATGGACGGCCCCGCATATTGTGGAAAATAAACGCTCTTTTCTCTTGCATACTATCTGAGTCTGGGGTCTTCCTTCAGCATTTTCTTGGACCCCTGCAGCTTCAGCTTGCATCATGCGGCCATACAGCCACAGTTATGATTGCCACAAAAGGTCCCTCCCACAGTTCTATCAGGGATAGCTGTTCAGATGACAGAAACTGGTGAATTTTGTAAAGATGAGCCCACTGGAAAACCACACTGGTTGTAAGGTATTTCTATTGGTAAGATTGAAATTATATGGAGGACCATGAAGCTGAAAATGCATTCTGAAGTCCCCAGGGGGTGGTTTTATTTCAGAGCCTGCCACACCCATGATGGGAGTCATCCAGTGTCACCATAGGCTGCAGATTCATACCATTCATGGGCCATTAGGAAAGGGTTGTGGCTGTGGACAAGGAATGACTGAAATTTATAAACGGACTCATCCTTGCCCACATAGAAATAAAACAGCTCTTCTGAGGATGTTCCTTGATAAGACTTAATACAACACACAAACATCTATATTCTCTGTGCTCACTCTGGTGAGGGCCGTCTCCAAACCTCTTTCTCTCTCAAAATATTGTCATCAATTTGCAAGAGTTTTACTTTCACATGCCTGACTTACACTGAATAAATGCAATGCTACAACGCTGGGAAGCTCTCATTTCAGGCAAAGAGAACAATTACTGCACTGTCTGTCCTGCCACAGTGGATTTCCCCTCAATAACATCCCTCAGTTCACCTTGGAGCCAGGATATCTTTCTATGTTCCTAGCTTTTGAGTGACATCTGTGTGTTGTTCAGAACAAGGCCAGAGTTTTTCTCAGTCATTAACTCGATCATAGGAACCTTATGTAGGTGTGACAGTGTATGCTGACACTGTCAACTGAAAGCAAATAGCTTCGACTACAAGTCCCAGGAAAACAATGTTTGCCCATAGTTGTAGGCAGAATGACTGCCAAGGGGATGCATTGACTAGAACCAACCTTTTCTTTAGTAATATATGTGTAGTTATCTTGCATTTTCTGGCAGCAATTATAAAGTCAGAAATCTGTATTTTTTCCAGAATAATCTGTAAGGTAGTGGCAAGAACTTTTCATTGTTATCAATAATAATACACCAAATCAAAGAATAGTTTAAAACCACTGATTTTAAAACTCTCCTTTAGTTTTTTTTAAACATAAAAGCATGTAGATAATCTATAAGCAAGAAGGACATTAAGAATTACATAGTAGCCAGGTATGGTAAAACAGGCCTATGCTCTCTGATACTTCAGAGGCTGAGGATGGCAAGTTCAAGCCAACATAGGAAACTTAGCAAGACCCTACCATGAAATAAGAATATAAAATAAGCTATGGATATAATGCAATGGCATAGCACTTGCTTAGCATTTCCCAGTCCTAAGTTTAGCCCTCAGTACTGAAAAAAAACTTCACAATAAGGAAGGTGTGATTTGATCTCAGACAGGAATCACAAATTATTAGATGAAATTATTTCCATGTATCTGGATGTATTTGAGGACTCTTTTTCTTTGTGACATCGTTACACAGATAGAGAACAAATCCAGTTACAGAGAGGCTCTGCCTCACCTGGCACTTTGTCAGCTGAAGAGTATGGAACAAGAACAGAACATAGAGCATCCCAGCATGAAGAGGCGGAACAGGTGGGGCTGGTGTAGAAGGACAGCAAGCAAGACTCCTTGTCTTACTCCTTCCTGACTTTGCTCTCAGTTGATATAGCCAGGGATTTTTTCCTTTGATTTATTAACAAGACAGTTTAAAAATAAATCTGCTCACATCAGCATTACTGATCATAGTCAGAAGATAGGTAACAAAGCATCCATAGATGCATGGTGGACGAACAAAATGTGTACACCTATGATAGCATATAATTCAACCTTAAAGAAGGAAGGGAGTGTGGTCTTGGCTCCCTGGATGGACCTTTAGGATGTGCTAAGTGAGACTGACCAGTCACAAAAGGACAAGCATTGTGTACTTCTGTGTCTGTGATTTGATTAGACCAAGCACATTCACAAGGGCAGGGAATAGATTCGGGGTGAATGACAGTTGGGGGAGATGGAATAAAAAATTGTAATATAATGGATTCAGAATTTTAGCTGAGGAGGCTGAAAATGTTTTTGAGATGGAAGGGTGTGAGGGTTGAACAATATAAATGTGCTTCGTGTCACAGAACTGTTAATGCAATAAATTTTATGCTAGGCATCTTTCACCTCAATTTTAAGAATAATCAAAAGCCTGCTAAGCTCAGGGATCCTTGAGCACTGAAGGGGGAGTCATGACTGAATAAGTAGCAATGAAAGCTGCCTTTCTAGAGCGGAGGCCACTGACCCCGGGTGAGCCCCTAACATGGGGAACAAGGTGGTGGAGGGATGTGTTTAATTCATCGGAGACTATCTACAGAGTCTCAGAGAATGAAATGAGCAACAAGTGTTGTGTTGTCTGATGTTGTGAATCCTACTAGAGAGAGTTTCTGAAGAGTACGCCCTTATTAGCACCCTCAGCAGCAGGCTCAGGGGCCACACTTGCCACAGCTGGTTTCTCAGTCACAGATTATCAGTCTAGGGGTGAACATGCAACACAAGCTCCCCAGAGAGCATTCTCTCTGCCAAAAATTTAAAATGTGGAAAAGGGGAGAGCCGGTGTCCAGGAGTCTTTAATGGCAAGTCATGTGGCCGACTGCAGTCTCCAAAGGGAAGGTCCCAACAGCTTGTCACAGAAGCGCCAGAAGCTCCACTTGTTTCTGGTTCCTACTTGTTTCTGGTTCCTATTTGTTTCTGCTTCTTATGGTGTAAGCCTGACTTAGTCATTGTTGTTGGACAAAACAGGACTATTCCAGTTCCTCACCTCCTTGATTTGGCTCTACTCTGCTTTTGCTTGTTAGTGAAGGACCATTGATATTCTCTCTCTCTCTCTCTCGCTCTCTCGCTCTCTCGCTCTCTCGCTCTCTCGCTCTATCTCTATCTCTATATTTATATAACTGAAAAGTCTTGGACCAGTGATGGGGACACATGAACTCCCTGCTGTGTGCTTAGAGGCACCGCCCTCTTCTTCACACTGCCCCTGATGTTTAGGGGAGGGAGAGAGAAGAAAGGTATAGACCATCACTCTTCTCAACACCTGGTTAACACAACTTCTTGACAGATTGATTCTCCTCTTTCTCATAGCAAAGACTCTCATAATCGACTGAGAATTTTCTAGAAAAAAATACTTTGAAAGTTACAGTCAATAGTCACTTAAATAGAAACTGATGTAATGAAGTTGTTCCAAAGCACAGTGCTATGGAACGTCCCTTCAGTTTCACTGTAGTGGGATTTGACTCTTGTAAGCATTTCTTTGTCTTGAGGGCTCACTGTAAGTTCAATACTTCTAAGTGGAAGAACACATGCTCCATCTTCATCAAATTGTGATCATTAACTTACAGACCACTGTAATAGATACACACATCCCTTTCCTTCAGGGATTTTCATGGATATTCTTGTACATAGAGAAAAATCAGAGAGTTAATGATATGTAGATGCTGTAGCCAAGTCAACCCTCTGTGTTTCAAGTTTTGTGTCTCCTGATGCAATAACAAGGTATATCCTTAGGGGCTGGAGTTCAACTTGGCAGAATACTACCTAATATGTTCTAAGTACTAATCTAATATGCAAAGCCCTAGGTCTGGCCCCCAGCATCATGGTGTGTGGTGTATGCTACAACAGCTAAGTAATACAGTATAACACATATCTACTAGTTATATTGTAGCAGTAATTACAAGTGATAGGAGATAGTGTAAAAACATACTGGAGAAGGTTCATAGGTCATGAGCTTGTCCCATACCATTTTATGTATATATAAAGGAAGAGCATGACTCTAAAATTTGGAATCTAAAGGATATTGTGATTATATCTCTAGCAATCCATGGAGTCTATTTAATGAGCAAAGGGATTTATTTGGGAGTTAACTCATAAGACAGCATAAAGGAATTTGTTGCAAGATCTTGGAAAGGTGAGGCATAGTTCAATGCTGTTCTCTGGAGAGCTCTGCCCTGGTCCATGCCTGTGCCCAAAACCACAAGGTAGTGAAGAGAGTGTATAGTGCATTCCAGGTCTTAAGGGTCCCTCAGCATCCACACCCCAGGGGCATGTACCTCAAGGTCATAAGCAGGTGTAACAGATACAGCTATCTCACTAGGGGTGGTGCTTCAGGGCATGGCTCAAACAGCTACCCACTACAGAAGGGGTCCTGAAAATCATTCTTTGAACTAAGAGACATTTTTTATCTACTGATTACTAGCCATAAAAAGAATCTCTTGTGAATTGGACTAGCTCAATTTTAAGACAACCATCTCCTTACTGGTTGTAGCTAGTTTCCCCAGGAGCTTCATTTGAGAAAAAAAAAAATCATCTCAGCAAGGTACTCACTGATGACCTTCTCTAACATATCCACCTTAACTCATTTAAAATCAGCATTTAAGGATGTCTACTCTATCTGTTTTGATGAGCAATGATGATCAGGTCTGGAATTAGAGAAATGAGCTCATTAATGGTTTGTTTTCGTTTCTTCCAATCCCCTCCATTGTTAGTTCTAAAGCAACATGTAGTTGGTTGTTTGTTTACTCTTGGAATCTTTGCTCTTTGGGGGCCTGCCACCCAGCTCCCAAATAAAAACACGGAGGCTTATTCTTTCTTATGAATGCCAGGCCCTAGCTTGGCTAATTTCTAGTCAGTTTTTCTTAACTTACATTATCCTGTCTACTTTTTGCCTCTGGGATTTTACCTTTCTCTATTTCTGTTTATCTTTTCTTTTCTTCTTATTCCATGTCTGGCTGTGTAGCTGGGTGGCTGGCCCCCTCTTTTCTCACTCCGTGATCTCCTCTTCTGAGCTTTCTCCTTCTATATATTCTCTGCTTGGCAGCCCTGCCTGACCTTTTTTCTGTCTCATTATTAGCCGTTTGTCTCTTTATTAGACCATCAGGTGCTTTAGACAGGCAAAGTAGCTCAGCTTCACAGAGTTAAACAAATGTAACATAAAAGAACGCAACACATCTTTGCATCATTAAATAAATATTCCATGGCACAAACAAAAGTAACACATCTTAAAATAATATTCCACAACAGCAATAGGCCCTGGGTCAATGTTCCCTGGAAAATGTGTTAGAAAACTAGATCTCCAGTCCTATCCTATGTGCACTAACCAGACACCAGAGGTGGGGGCCAGCCCAGTAACCTGTGTTTTCAGTGATCTCGACAAAACTTCCAAGCAATTCTGATGCATGCTCAGATCTGAGAACAACTCAGACTCAGTCACTAGCCTTGACTAGTCATCATTTAAATATGTGATGCTTTGGAGCCCAAAAGGCTCAGATAAGGAAATGTAGGTTGTGAAGGCATAGGAGGCTGCTGTAAGAAGAGCTCCACTTCAAGGCTCCTTGAACCCATTAGAGTGAATCATGCAAAACAGAGACCTATATAAATGGCAGGATGCTGAGGGACTCAAAGGTCATAGGGTCTTGCAGATGAAGAAATGCTTTATCAGAGCCCCGTGTCTCTCTTCCCAATGATCACCATCATCCTGAGCATGCAGAAATAAAACAACACATTCCTATTGTACTAGTCTGTTCAGCCTGACACTGAGAATTACCACCTTCTGGGTGGCAAAAGAAAGAAATGCCTTTTCTCACTGTTCCAGAGGCCAGAAGACTAAGGAAGAGCAAAGAGCTCTGCAAAGTGACTTTCCCGGGGTCTCTCTGTGTCTTGCGGGCGATTAGTTCATGTGTCCTCATGAGGTCTATGTGCTGTGTGACCACACCCAGACTTCTTTTTCATGTAAAGATGCTGAGGGATTAAGAGTTACTTCCAAGGTCTCAATTACCTTCATAACACAGTTGCATCCTAAGAGACAGGAAGTTAGGACTTCAACACCCACGTGCAGAATTCAGTGCTTTTGCACTGAGAGCAGTGAGTTCTTCCCAGGAAGCCTTCCGTGAGCCTTGCTGCCTTGACCTGGCGGCCACAGGAATCTTCCTCATCCACCTGACACACTGACACCACCTGAAGGCCAGGGAAAGAGAATAAAAAGGTTGAAAACCCTGGTCCTTATTCGAAAGCAGGAGGATTAAGGAGATTCTGTTTACAGAAGTCTAGCAGTACTTACACAGGGACACAAAAAGTATCATGCAGAAAAAGTTCTAGGAAACACATCGAAAAAGTGAATGGAACTTTAGGCCATTTGTATCTGAGTGAGTTGCTTCTCCTGAACTCTTGTTTTCATGATGCAGTACAGTGCACATCCTGGTCACCTGTGCCTCTCATGAGAGCCTCTGCCACCAATGACAAGGAGCACAAAACTGAGCTCAACTACCATGGCTCCAAGAACAGAACACAAACCCTTGTGCCTGGCCACTTCTCAGAAGTGCCCCCTGCTGTAGCAAGCATTCTGTGGTAACTTGCCCAGCGTTTCTTACCCCAGAGCCTGCCTCTTCCCATGTTTGCAGTGGGCTCTGCCTCTCCCTGTCTCTGTCTTATTACCTTTCCTGTGGATATTATAGTGTTGGGAGGTCAGTGTGTTAGTTATGTTAACATCACTGTGACCAAATGCCTGATAGGAGCAACGGAAAGAAAGGAATGTTCCAGCTCATGGATTTAAGGATCATTACGGTGGGGAAGGCATGATGCTAGACATGCTTGCTGTATCTGGCCAGTGAGTGGGAAGTACAGAGCTCTGGAAGAAACCATAGGGAGGTCCACTCCCCATTGACCCATTTCCTTCAGCTAGGTCCGACTTCCTACAGGTTCCTCAATGTCCCAAGACAATACCACCATCTGGGCACCAAAGGACAAACCGCTTACGTTTTATATTCAGTCCACAACTTAGTCTTGGTAAAGCTTTGAAAACAGAGTCCATGACCAAACTCCTCACTCTGTGGAACAACTGTCTTCCTGGCTAAATATGATGCTTTGTGAAATATTCCTTCCCGGTGGGGGTTGTGGGCAGGGGGAGAAGAAGCTCATACAACCTACCAGGCTCTGGAAGTTGAGGGTGTCACAAGGCTCACAGGGCCCTTTCCAAAGTTATGTATGCAGCCAGAGTTACTGGAAGAGGAGCCCGGCAGGCCTGGCTGTGTGTGAGCTAGTGTATGCAACTTTCACACTGCGTAGATGGGCATTTTGGTGATGCAGCCACTTTTGATTCAACAATGCTCCTGTAACCAACCAAGTAAATTCGCTGCTTGCCTAAGGTAGACACTGGTGGAATTGTTCCTTTGGATGTTTTGGTTCCTACCTGAGGTGAACAGGCATTTGCTCAAGCTTCCCCAGAAGAAATCTTGCAGCAAGAGACCTTGTGGTCAGAATGCCCTGCACTGGTGTCGGTGGGCAGGCCTCATCTACCCAAACTTCAGCCATATCCTTAGAAAGCAACTCAAGACTGAAGCCTCCATTTTACTGAAAGACTAGAACGCCAGCCTACCTGGACATCTTTAAGTATTAACTCCAATCAACCTGTTGTTATTGATACTAGGTTCTCATGTTGTACAAATATTTGAGTCATGTGACTTTTGAAAAGTAAATCCTAACCCTTTCAACATGAAATATACACACTAGAGAGCTAATGTTGCTGATTTCGAGTGTCACTTAGGTGAATGACATGTGGGTACAAGATATAACCACTGTGAAGGTAAAGAATGTTTTAGAATCTGAGTGCCCAGTTTTCTCTGGCCTATTAAATCTGTATGCTACTTCAAGCAAAGTTTTTAACCATTTATACAGAACTTTTGAAAATTAAGATATCATAGGCTAATATTGAAGAATAGTCATCAAGTACCATACGGTTAGAATGACAAATCTAGACCAAGGGGCAGTTGTAGGTAGCAGAGATAACCCTGGGTAAGTCAGGGATGCAGAGACATGAATCTGCAGGAAGAGCTGATGAGGGGTGAAGAGGAAGGGAGAGAAAGCAAAGAAAAAACACTTTGCGGGCTTCAAAGTGAAGTTCTAACTTGCTGTAACTATTTCCATAGCTGCTACATTTCCGCTGAGTTGTGATTATTTATAGACAGCCAGAAGTGTCATTTCAAGTGTAGGATCCAGTTAAATTCTGGCAGTGATTCATCAGAGTCGCAAAGGTAGTGTGGCTATGTTATGTTAGCATTACACATGGTTCATGAAACCTGGAACCAGCTCCCAAAGCTTGTTTTTCTTTGCTCAGTGAAAAATAAATATTTGAGCCCTTTATAAAGAAGGCCATGAAAGGGAGATTCTAAACCTCGACAGTCTTTGTGATGGTGCTCACCATGGTCCTCTGTGTGTGTCCAGCTCCTTAAGCAGGAAGTTCCATCTAAGTGCTATGTCCCTGCTTTGTTGAAAAAAAAAAATGTGGTTTCCGTGGAATATGAATTTTCTCTCTGCTTTTCCCAGTTCAGTGATTTCTGGCAACATCAAAGAAGTGATACAACAAATGAGATGCTCTCTGAACATAAAGATGCTGGGTCCTTCAGTCTCTTTTAAGAAATAATGGTGTCAGCAACACCTCTCAGGCGAGATTATCATCACCACAAACAGCCCTAGCCAGCTGAAGAAGAGGGGCTTTTTCTGCATAGGCAGAGACGGCAGTGTCAAACCAGAATGCAGCTGGCGTCTAAAATTTCCCTTTGTTCTGCAGTGATTGCTGAGTCTCAGGTATTGTTGGGGGGAGGGAGGGGAGGCACAGTGAAGAACAAGAAAAAGTCTGAAAATTAATCTACGCTGGTAAGGGACAACTGTTTAAAGAATCGAGGGTATTCATATGAAATGTGACTCCACAAATTAGACCCGCAAACCGCATGACTTTGTCATGTCACTGGTGTGTGTAAACAAAAATAGACACATCAGAACTCGACTCATGTCAGTGAGATGGCTCCGTTGGTAAAAAGTGCCTGCATCCAAGCCTGATAACTTGAGTTTGACCCTTGGGACTCATCTGACAGAAGAAGAGAACTACCTTTCCCAAGTTATCTTTGACCTCCACGTGTGGGCTGAAGCACGCCCCCAACAAACAAACAAACAAATATAAATACACAAATAAATAAGCCATACAATGCATAATGCCACCCTGCCCCCAGTATCATGGTTTATTTCAGCTATATCCAGGTCAGTGAACATAACTGTGAAAAACAAAGAGATGCTGGGTCCCCAACATTTATGAGTGTGCACATTTAACTATAGTTTGTGTACAGCTCACAGAGCCATCTTGTGAATCCCTCCACACAAGTTGGTATGTGTGACTGTGTTATTCTAACCAGATGAGTGAGCCCAGAGGAGACATTCATTCATTCACTCATGTTTGATTTACTTGACTTTCGTCTGTAGTGGTGTGTAGTATACACATGTGTGCATGCTCATACGTGCATAGAGGGCAGAGGTTAACAATAAGTCTCCACTTTCTCATTCTGTTCTTTTTGAGGCACTCTCTCCCTGACCCTGGAGGTCACCAATGGGCTAGACTCACTGGCTTGTGAGCCCCAGAGATCCTGCTGACTCTTCGTTGCCCCAGGATTACAGACACAAGGCCACGCGTGGCTTTTTCGTGGCCACTGTAGTTCTGAACTCAGATTCTTGTGCTTGAGCAGCAGGTCCTTTACCGACTGAGCTAGAGCCACACCCCTCATTTCTTTCTCTTTGTAGCTTAGACTCCAAACTTATGACTGACCACTCTGCTTCAGTGTCCCAAGTGCTGAAATTACAGGTGTGTCCCGCCACACCCAGCTTAGGACATGAATCCATAAAAGCAGACTTGAGTCAGTACGGTGCTGAGAAAGTAGGTAAGAATTCCAAAAATTAGACATTAAAATATTAAATATATAATATTTATAATTACATAGATTCCATATTGTATCTAAAATATATAAATAAAATATTTTTTTTTAAAAAAAAAACAAGCAGAATCAACAGCAGTAGCAGAATTAGCAGTTCTCAATATGGAATAACTCATCCCACAAGGAGTATGTGGCAAGTTCTGGAGACATATATATGAATATACATGTAGTGTGTGTGTGTGTGTGTGTGTGTGTGTGTGTGTGTGTGTGTGTGAGTGACTCTGTGTAGGTGTGCTGGAAAATATCCCACAGTACCCCAGGCAGGCCTTCCATCCCCATCTAATAAGAATTCTTTGGCCCTCAGTGTCAATTAGTGTCCAAACGAACGAGTTTGTGTTCAATATACTTCTGGCTGCTTCCATCAACATATGGACTGGAGTTCCCCACCTCTGACCTGCCTTGTCTAATAGAATGTGGAAAGCTGAGTGAAAGCTGGGTTCAGATACCAGAGTTGAGGTCCCTGTGGGCCTCTCTGTTTCTGTCTTTGTTCTTTGAGATGTTGCCCATGCCAGGAAAAAAGTGCAGGATGAAAATACCAAGTAGACAGAAGGACTCAGCTGTCTTGGGGATATATGGAGATCAGCACATAAGCCCCAGCTAGCCCAAAGCACAGTGACAGATAAAGGACCCTTACCTTACCAGGGTCCTCCAGGCATTGGTTCTCTGGGCATTTCTAACAAATTATGGTAAATGACCAGAGAACACTGTATCCAAAGATGATGTTTCATCCTCTGCCTCCACTGGCAAAATTGGACAACCAGATTCTGCAGGATTACTGGGGAATTCACTCTTCACTGGTGAGAACCTCTGGCCACCACTGGAAAAGCAAGAGCTTTTACTTCTCGTTCTTTGTCTTGAACTAGTACCAAGTGGGGCACGTGGAAGGGAGAGGAGGGTGATTAAACAGAAAATCACAGGAAACGCAGAATGGCAACCCCTATAAACTAGTGTGTGTTTGTAGCCTCCTTCCTCCCACACGTGGTTCCAGAAAGGGGTGGAAGCATTGTGATTTGATGCACATGCATTTGGAAAATGAGAGGGATTACATAACCCTGGACATCTGTGCTATCCACTGTGATGGTGCTTTGCAGGAAGGCCTGTCTTATGACCTTTATTTAGCCTTAGTGACATTTTTAGGATGAGTCCCATGCAATATGAGAGACTTTAGGAAGGAGGAGGGAAGACAGCCCATTGTCTTACAGTCTTGTCAAGGAGCTGCTTCCAGTCCTGAGGACACGGCCTTTTGTGGTGGTTCATAGGTCAGTGTGGCAAGACTTGGAATCAACCAGTAGAGGACTAGGCATGTCTGTGAGGGAGTTTCTAGACTGGGTCAACTGAGGTTGGAAGACACCCTAAATGTGGGTGGCTCCATTCTGTGGGGTGGGGTGCTGGACTGAGCAAACGGGAAGGTTAGCTGAGCACCATTAATCACTCACTGATTTCTGACTGTGGATGAGTGTAAAAAGTTATCACATGCTGTGGCCACCACAACTCCCTTGCCAAGAGGGACTATACCTTCAAAGCGTGAGATTCCCAGCCACGCTCTCCTTCCTTCCTTCCCTTCTTCCCTCCCTCTGTTTCCCTCTCTCCCTCTCTCCTTCCCTCCTTCCTTGATTTTTTTAGGCATTTTCTTCACAACAAGAAAAGCAACACCTTTTCCTTTTCCATTTTGCCCGCTCCCTTCCTGTTTAAGTTGGCACCGGTTCCATGTTCTGCAGCCCAAGACCTCAGGCTCAGATGACCCCACACCCGTCTTCAGATACTACTGTCTATTTCACACCAGTGGGATTCATTGACGGGGTGGGGAGGGTGAGGGGTAGGAGCTCAGAAATCTGGGGGTGTGGTGCTGATGCTTGTCTTCGTGGACTTGAGACTGCTACGTGGACAAGGAAGTCTCTGCTACTGAGAAGTTATCACTTGATATTGGGAGCCATGAGCCTCTGCTCCAGCTGTGTTTCAGGGCTGTGCCATGGAGGCTGGGAGAAAGTAAGGCAATCTGGAAGGCAGCTCACTGCTCGCCGATGGGTCGAGAGGGGAAGACAAGGCAGAGGCTCCAGCTGTTGGACTACTTCTTTGAGAGCAAAGACACAGCCCCTCCCAATCCTGCGTGGCCCCTAGAGTGTCCACTTTCAGCTCTCTGGCGCATCAGGACTTCTCAACCATGATTAGTCAGCTGAGGTTATTTTTTTGATAAGAAAATATTCTTATATGGGATTCTGGAATCAGCAGCTTTTGACATACAAGTATTTGTTTGCTAGTTTGGTTTTCAGCAGGAAACTTTTTATTTTGTCTTGTTGGCTTCTGGGTGGAAGCTTCTGTCGGCTTCAGATCCCTGGACAGCTCAGCATGGGGTACACCAATACCAATAGCAACAGAAGAAACTCATAAGAGTCCTATGGCGCCCTCTGGTGTCAAGCAGGATACTGTACACTTCAGTTTCTAAGGAAAATGTTACTATGTTCCAGCCAGGGAAGAAAATGCAGAAGTAACAGATACATACTTATTAATATTGACATCATATATTTATTGATTATTAATATCATGCAGTTGTTAATACTGACACCTTGTGAACATGTTTGTAGAAAATTGTGGTTAATTTTGTGCTTTAAAAAGTTAAGAAACAGGCTGTATAATGGTCCCTTGTTAATCCTTTACTTAACAGGCCACTAATGCATTTTTAATTCAGTTGTCAGCTCTGGAACTGCTTGTACAGCCCATGGCATTCCACATGCAATATTGGTTAGAAAAAAAAGAAAAAGAAAATCTAACATTTATTGAGCACTTGCTTTACTCTAGGAACTAAGTTAAGTACTCAATATAGAAAATCACATTTTATATTCACCATGGCCCTGCAAAGTATTACAATTCCTACCTTATAGAAGGAATTGACATTAATATTACAGGAGTTTGAAAATTTCTCTAAAAGCTGGAGGCATGATAAAACACAGGCATTTTACTTTAATATGACCTGGTAGATTAAATTTATTGTTGCTGCATTTATTTCTTTGGAGGACTCCAAACTACTCATCTCTCTTTCTCAAACACAATCGTGGGCACAAAATTTCATCCTTGTTCTTTTCTAAGATCCTTCGGTGGGTTCATGAATGAAATATTTATTTTAATGATTTACCATTTATCACCAAGCTTTTCTCTAAAAATGTTTTAATGATAAATATTCTCAGTATAAGACCACTGGGCCATTGACTTGAGTATTCTCATGGTTCAAGCTGCATCAGCTTTGGTATTGGAGAGATGGCTCAGTGGTTAGGAGGACTCCATGATCTTCCAGAGGACTAGCGTGTGGTTCACGGCATCCACATGAGGCAGCTCACTACCACCTGTAACTCCAGTTCCAAGGGATCCAACACCCTCTCTAGCTTCTGCAGCCACCCTCACACACATGAATAAAAAAGTAAATTTTAAAAATATGTATCAGCTTTAATTTCTAATAACAATGAAGATACACTAGAGTGTATATTTAATTCCTAGTAACAGATATACTGGAGCATATATTTAATTTCTAATAACAATGAAGATATACTAGAATGCACTATCATAGAATGTATTAGTATTATATGAATGTTAATATGTATATACATTTATATATATATATATATATACATATATATACATACATACATACACACACACACATTAGTTTATTTTCTTATTGCTATGGTAAAATACCCTGGCAAAAGGAACTTAAGGGAGAAAGCGTTTATTCTGGCTCACAGGTCAAAGTTCAGTCCATCACGATGAAGCATTCAAGGCACAGGAACTTGGAGCAGCTGAACACGTTGCATTCACAATGGGAAAACTGAGAGGGATGAACAGGGACCTGTGTTCAACTCATTTTCCTTATTTTACAGTCTAGGATGCTCTGCCTGAGGAATGACCTCACCCACAATTAAGATACATCTTCCAATTCAATTAACGTAATCAAATTCATCTCCCACAGCCCATTCCAATTAATACTAACCATTGCTTCTGCAGATGGACAAGACACATTTTCTCTCACACACACATGTGCACACACACAAACACACTTACACACACTCACATACACTCATATACACACACTTCACAGAGACTATAAAGTCAACCTTTAGTATGAATGGGTTTCGAATTTATAGATTTTAGTAATCAAAAGTATTTTGAAAGAACTTGTTTATACTGAACAGGAATAATTCCTTTCTTTTCATCATTCCTTAAACAATGCAGGAACACTTTGAAAAGTAGTTACATTGTGTTAGATGTCATGTATAATCTAGAAGTGATTTGGGGTACCTAGGAAAATTTATATAGGTATATATGTAAACATGGTACAATTTACAAAATAGATTGAGTATCCTCAGATTTGGTAAACACAGCAGTACCTAGAATCAATCCTCTACAGATAACAAGATCCCCCCACACACATGTTATACATATGTATGTATGTATATATGTATGTATGTATGTATGTATGCATGTGTAATATCCTATTTAAATAAAGCCTTTTAAAGACTTAAGTAATTCTACAGAGTGTAAAGGACAAAATGCTAGAGAAATGAGGCAATGATAAATAAACCTGAGCACACTTCCCTGCTGATGTCTCTCCACGTCACCTTTCTTGTACTTCATTTTTTTGGTCCACAGCCTCCACATGGTCATAGAAGCTGCTCTTGACCATTGAACGGGTCCTTTTCAGATCCATCGCTTACTTGTACCAAAGGAGGCAGGAATGGAGCTGATAATCATAAAGATGAAAGATGCAATTAATGAAGCAGAAAACAGACATGAGTTGTAGAAACAATACCAAAGGCTGGTTCTTTGAAAAGATGAATAAAACAGCTTAATTCAGAAAAGGTCATTCACGGGGAAACAGGAGACACATATTCAGATGAAAAGGAGACTTAAATATAGATAACAGAAATTCAGTAGTTAAGAGTGCCCTATGGATATGATAAAGGCCATTAACTTGAAAATTTAGATGCAGGGAGATCCTTCCTTCATTTATTTACTTTATTCTTTAAATTTTTCATAGATGTATACAATGCATCTTAGTCATACCTGCCCCTCACTCTCTACTCCCAACTCTTCATGGCTCAATATAGCACCTTCCAGCTCTGACTCTTCCTTTTGTTGTTGTTTTTTTTATAACCCATTGAGTCCAGTCTGTGCTGTTCATAAATATGTGGCTGTGGAATTATCCACTGGCTCATGGGCAACCTCACAGTGGCCACCTGTTATGGAATATTAATTTAGGATGGGTTGCATTCTTTTATGTTGCATTTGTTTAACTCTGTGAAGCTGTGTTACTGTGCCTGTCTAAAACTCCTGATAGGTCTAATAAAGAGCTGAACAGTCAATAGTAAGGCAGAAGAAAGCATAGGCAGGGCTGGCATGAAGAGAGAATAAATAGGAGAAGAAATCTGGGAAGAGGGATCTAGGAATAAGAAAACGGGGAGGAGAGGAGGACATCAGCGACCAGCCACACAGCCACACAACAAGCCACAAAGTAAGAAGTAAAGGTATAAAGGAATACAGAAAGGTAAAATTCCAGAGACAAAAGATAGATGGAATAATTTAAGAAAAGGTGGCAAGAAACAAGCCAAGATAAGGCCAGACATTTAAATAAGCCTCTGCGTTTACTTATTTGGGAGCTGGGTAGCAGTCCCCCACAAAAGACTAAAAAGCCGAAAGAGAAAAAACAAAAACAGCCACCCTTCAAAGAACAATGACTTTCCCTCCTGTAACAAATCATAAGCTGCCAGTAACTCCTTAGCTCAGAGTGGAGCCTGAAATCCCCACTTGCCTCCATGCCAGAAGTTGTGACTGTTTTGCTCCTGTGCAGGTCACCACAGCTACTGTGAGTTTGTGTGTGTGTGTGTGTGTGTGTGTGTGTGTGTGTGTGTGTGTGAGTTTGTGTGTGTGTGTGTGTGTGTGTGTGTGTGTGTGTGTGTGTGTGACATCAAGGTCATGACCAGGGGGTGATTCTTCACAGCTCTTCTCCCCATCCTCCCTGACTCTTATATTCTTTTGGCCCCTTCTTTCAGCTTTGCATCCCCAGCTTTGGGGTAGATGTCCCATCTATAGGTAAACACTCATAGTGCTTGTTCTCAGCACTTTGAACAGTTATGCCCCTCTGAATGAACCCTTACTCGCTGCAATAAGAAGTTTCTCTGTCTGAGGTTGAGAGCAGCACAAATGTATGAATAAAAACATAAATATTTTGAAGGCAGTCTAACAGCATGACCATTTAGAACAACATCAAAGGAGCCTCTCCTCGGGGCTATCAATTCCATAGCTATGGGTTTTACCCATATTCAGTGTACCAGATGGTTGAGTTCTCATCTGTAGAGCAGGAGTCAAGTACAATCAAGGCAGTGGTTGGTTACCCTCAGAAAGGAGATGTTTATTAAGCTATGAATGCTGACTTTAGGAGAAATAAAAAAATCTGCATATTCTGATCCTCATTAACAAAATTGAACCAGTTGTTCAGAAAACTTCCTATCAAGAAAATCTTCTCATGAAGGACCATGTGACTTTAAAGGCAAGTTCATTAATCAAACTTATACATCTCTTCTGGAGATTCAAAGATAGATGGTGAGATAATCTTAACACCAAACACGAAATAAAAAAGAACAAAGAGAATGTGAATGGGGCAAAAGGTCTACATAAAAGCTTAGTAAACTGAATCAGCAAACTGAATGTGCATAAATGACCTCACCAGGACCCATGGGTGTACCTTGGGTAGTTTAACGTTGGGTTGCGGGGGGGGGGGGGGAGTCATTGAATTCACCACCAGAATGCTTTAAAGAGGGAAAGACAACCACTATCTCAGTAGGTGGAGAAAAAGTAATAGGTAAAATTTCCCATGGATGACCAAAGTTCATCAAATGTTTTAAGACTGAATAAGGGACATTAAGGAACCTGCTAGCAGGCTAGATTCTTAATAACGACACATTGAAAATACCCACTTTATAATCAACTGCTGTGGGATGTCATTCTGTATGCTATGAATATGTGTTGCTCTGATTGGTTGATAAATAGAAAGCTGACTGGCCAGTAGCCAGGCAGGAAGTATAGGAGGGATAAGCAGACAAGGAGAATTATGGGAATAGGAAGGTTGAGTCAGGAGACACCAGCCCACCATCCAGGGAGTAGCATGTAATGGCACACAGGTAAAGCCACAGAACATGTGGCAACATATAGATGAACAAAAATGGGCTGAGTTTAAATGTAAGAGCTAGTCAGTGGTAGGTTTGAGCTAATGGCCAAGCAGTTATAATTAATATAAGCCTCTGTGTACTTACTTGGGTCCAAGCAGCTGCAGGACTGGTGGGTGAAAGAGATTTGTCCTGACTGCAGGCCAGGCAGGACACAGGAAAACTTTGAGCTACAATCAACAACAAAGCCTGGAAACCCTCTAGCACATCTTTTGTTTAATACACAAGAGTCCACTAAGTACAATCAGGTGAGAGAAATTTTTTTTTAATTCCTGCATTTGGAGAGGAAAGTATAGAACACCTGATTTATAGATGGCGGTACTGCCAAAGAAAATCTAAAAAAAATCCATTAATAGATGAAATTGATGAGTTCCAGCAAGTTTCCATACACCTAATCAGCATTTGAAAGTTAACTGTATTTCTAAATACAAGAAATAATTTTATTTAAAATGTTGCACTTGCAGGGCAAGGTGGTACATGACCTTGGGAAGCTGAACCAGGCAGATCTCTGTGAGTATGGGACCAGCTACATGGAGATACACTGTGTCAAACAAAAATAAGATGTAGCATTTAAGGGGCTGGAAGGATGATTCCCATTTAATTTAAGAACATACTGTTCTTGTAGAGTAGACTGGAGTTCATTCCCTAGCCCCCAAGCCAAGAGGCTCACAACCTCTGTAACTCCAGTTTCAGGGTATCTGACACCTTCTGGACACTTCAGCCACCAATGGGAATGCATAAATATTTTTTTAAATATACAGAATTTAAAATAGCAACACTACAATACTATGATCTCTTTGTTTTTGAATTTCATTATATATCTAGACTTTAAAAAAAAAAAACCTGTCATGGTTTTCACTAGATTTTAGGAATCTGGTCGGTCCTCTTTTAAAATACTCTCTCTGCTTTAATATATTCCTCTGAAACCTTAATTAAATATTTTAAACATCATTCCATTCTCTCTCTCTCTCTCTCTCTCTCTCTCTCAAAACTTTTATCTATCCCTGAACAATATTTTAAACACGTTTTTACTAGTTTTTATATTTTTTAAAATAAACTTGGGAGTCTTTTTTGTTTCTTTTGGATACGTTTATATTTTAAGTGTGTGTGTCTGTGTATCACATGTGAGCAATCTCCACGAAGGCCAAGGTGTTGTAGCCCTTGGAAATGGAGTTAAAGATGGTTGTGAGCTGCCACATGGGTACTGGGAGTTGAACTCAGGACCTCTAGAAGAGCAGTCTCTAGAAAAGGTTGAAAGTGTTCATAACCACTGAACCATCTCTTTAGCTCTTTTAAAATTTTTGTTCACACTAGTTTTCAGTTTTGGAAGTCTCCAGTTCCAAATAGTCTCTCTGTTCACACTTCAACCTTCCCTTTTATTTCTTCTCTCTCTATCTCTCCTTCCTTCCTTCCTTCCTTCCTTCCTTCCTCCCTCCCTCCCTCCCTCCCTCCCTTCCTTCCTCCCTTCCTTCCTTCCTTCCTTCTTTCCTTCCTTCCTTCATTCCTTTCTTCCTTTCTTCCTTCCTTTCTTTCTTTCTTCACCCCCCTCCCTCTCTTCCTTCTCCTTCTTTGTTTGGTTTTTCAAGACAGGGTTTCTCTAGTTGTCCTGGAACTTGTTCTGTAGCCCTCGTCTGGCCTCCTTGAACTCAGGGACCCACCTGTCTCTGCCACCCTGGTGCTAGGATTAAAGGTTTTATTTCTTGAAGTGCATTAAAGATCTCATGAAGTCTGGGCATGATGGCCCAGCTATTGTGAAGCTTTTGCGAGTCTCTGGTCCAACATCTGTCTCTCTGGTCATCCTCCATAGCTGAATGTTGATTTAAAGCAAAAGCTAATGATTTTTCCTTAGAATTTGATTCTCATGAATTCTTTGAGGTGTGAGTTCAATTCAGGTTTCTTCAGAAAAATTTTGTTTGCCTCTGTCTTCTGCTCTAGGACACATTACCATCAACAGAATCTTGTTCTTTAGCTCCTTGGAATACATTGGTAACAGAAGATTGGGCCCAAAGTCTTTATGGTGACAATTCTTGAAGATGACCCCTCAGATGTTTCTTCTTTTACCCAGCACCAAAAGCAAGATGTTATTTTATTGCTGCTGTCTTGGTGTGGTGAAGAGTATATTATAATAGACTTGCCACTCACTGTGTAAGATCTCAAAAGTATGCAGTGAGCTCCTTTTAGAACTTTCCAGTCTTATGCAAACCCTGGGACCTCGCATGTAGCACCTGGGAGTGTCCAGGAGACATTACCACATGTCCTCTAGGACAAACCTGAACTTCCAGGGTAAAGCTGGCTAAGGGTTTTCTTGCCTTCCAGGGGTCTTGAGGTCCCCCAGCTTTGGGGGATTCTTAATTTTGTAGCACATTATACTCCATAGTCCACGAACTTAAATACTATACTGTCTTTGTATACAAACTTCTCTCTGTTCATATGCAGAAGGTCATCCGGGCTCTAGGTTATTTTGTACAGCCAGAATAGAAATTCCAGACATGTCTCAGACTTCTTGATTTGTGCTTTCTGCTTGTCAATAATTTTTTTCCTGGGTTTCTTTTTTTTTTTAGAAGGTGGTTTTCATTTTCTCTCTGTCCCTTTACTGATTTGTGACTCATTGCTAGGACTCTCTTACTGCCCTCTTTCTTCAATGCTGTCTCAAGTGACTAGTTTAATCTCACTCCTGGGTAGTGATGGGCACTTGGAGGCCAAAGCCAAAGACCTTTCTCCAACTTGCATGATTATTTTTTAATCATTCTTTAGCTCCACAACTTATGTGTTTTTATTTTCTGTAAAAAAATGTTTGTTTGTTTGTTTTAAGATTTACCTAGTTGCTGACCAACTTTTTTGTTGTAGAATTGTTTCTTTAATAGAAGGTCTTGCACAGCAGCCTGTGTTAGCCTCTCAATTATCAATTATTAGGATTACATACCTTAGCCACCAGGCTTGGGACCAATATTTTATTAACCTTTAAAAAAAAATCTCAGATCTTTTTCCAGGAAAAATAATTCCTTCTTATTGAAATATTTCCTTTTGGAATCCCTTTTCTGCTAGTCATACACTTTTATTTATACATAAAGAAAACTTCGCTTTACCCCAGGTTTAGTTTGGGTTTGCGGTTTTGTGCAGCACAGGCTGGCCTGGAGTTCTTGTTCTGTCTCCTGAGGGCCGGAATCACAGGCATGCACCCTGGTACCCAATAGCACCCTGACTTTTAAACAGACAACCATAGAGTCTTACAACTCCAGACCAACTGCCAGCTCTGCACCCCAAGAGTGCGTGCTATAGTCTGTTCCTGTGATGTTTTGCTGTTGGAGTCTCCCTGTCTCCTCTCTTCTGTTCTCTGCTGCTGCTCAAACTGTGATGAGCTGCATGTGAGGACCTCTTATCGTGCTTTTCACATCGATTATTCTCTCTAGATCCTCATCTCAGGGACTTCTTGGGTAATATGGATTTATCCTGAGGGTTATTAATTTTTCTCATCTTTATAAGACACAGGACTTACTTTTTAAATTGAAGTATATGAATTAGATTCCCCCCTGTGTGTAATGTTATATTTGATATTTCATGTCACATATTACTTTTTATCCACTGCTGGGAATTGAACCTGGGGCCTTGTGCTGTATGTACTCTGCCACTGAGGTATACCCCTTTGCTCTATTTTGTGAGTAGCGTTTCATGATGTAGCTCAGATAGGTCTCTAACTCATGATCCTATTCACCTGTGCTTCCCGAGTGCTGGGACTAGACACGTGTGCCACCACACTAGGTTTGTTTTTGTTTTTGCTAGCCCTTTAGTGTAGGATACTTAAAAAAACAATCTCTACTCAATTGTAATCTTTCCCCAACACTCTAATAGTCTGAAGTCCATGAGTAGATGTTAGCGGTGTACACTGATGAATTATTCTGCAGTTTTCATCACGACAGTTTGTTTCATTGGGTGTATGACGCTTTTAGTTAACATGACTTGATGAGAACCGGGAGTTTGTAGAGGCAATGGTCCCCATGTCACCTACAGGTCACATTTTTCTTGGGTTACTTTGCTTGTACTTTATTTGTTAAACTCCCAGCCCCTTTTTTAAATATAAAAATAAATCTTTAATAAAAGTTTTAGTTTAGACCATTTGCCGAACTATTCTCTCACGGGTGACATTTTTTAATTTAAATAACAGTTTCTCATTTATTTTACATACAGACTGCAGGGCAGTTTCCCCTCCCCCCTCTCCTTCTGTGCCCCCACTCCTTCTCTGTCTCCATTCAGAAAGGGGCAGGCCTCCCCTGGGCTTGAACAAAGCATGGCATGTCTTTGAGAGGGCATGCTTGTTATAACCTATTTAGAAGCTAGCAATCAATTATACTCTTCATACTATCTGGTCTGTCAAATTGCTGGATGTCAGGAGTGCAACAAACCCCAGGTTTTCACAGGAAACAACTTTGGTACTGCTTAGGCATTATGGACCACATGGAATTTAGTCCTGGAGTGTGGCTGAATTCATAAGCAGTTACTCAAAGAACCTGAGAAGCATGATTGAGTGTTGCCGGTACCCCAATTTCTGAGTCAGCAGTTTTAAAACTCAAATTGGGTCTGTGCAACATAAACTCATCTTGACACAGCTGCCATTTCAGATTCAAATAACAGAACCGGGTTTGGAGTACCCAGGCTGCATGTAAGACTGTGCTACAGTCATGCCACCTACGATGCTGCTTCCCGAGGCAATGGCTGCTGCCAGCTTACATCACAATAGCGAACACAGGGAAAATGACTTCTGGATCTGTAGCCTCAAACCCGTCCTCTCTCCTTCCCCTTCTCTCTCTTGCTAGATGACAGCATTATAGAGAGAGATCTTAATTTTAAACTCCAAATGGGAATAACCCTCTAAGATCTGAAAAATTCTGCCCCCAGAATCTTAGACCTTTTGGTCAGAAATTTTTAAGACAGAAAGAAAAAGACAAGGACTGTGTCTTTTCAGCAGGAACAAAATGGTTTTGTTATGTGTTTTGATGTCCTTATCACAAGATGTGCCCTCCTGCATTCACCACTCCCCAGATGAATTATTAAACACACGCCCATTGTTCCTCTGCAAGCCTTCTACATAATGCAGGGAAAAAAGACAAAAAGTAGAAGTAGCAAAAAAATAATGTACTTGAGGTTCTGGTCCCTACTCAAAGTAGAATTTACTTTTGTTTGTGTATTTATAATATATATGCAGACACACACACACACACACACACACACACACACACACACACACAAACAATTCTTTTTACTTCTGTTGAGAACAACAAGGTAATTACCCTCAGAGTTACCTTTGGGAGAATCTAAGAGAATGTCTCCTAATGGGTTTACTGCTGCATTTTCTTCCTGATATCCTACTAAGCAGAGCACCTGTGTCCTGAAACATCAGCAGAAGGTGACTTCATCAAGGCCTATAGACTATTTGCTGCCTTTGAAAGCTGTTTGTCTTACATAAGACCTGGCAACATCATGTAGGAGATGACAAAAATTTCCAGGAACCATAATCTGATCCCTGAGACTGACACATGGCCCATTAACATGCTGTTGCTTTCTTATAAGACGCTAACCACCTGCTACTATTCCAATTTGAACAATTATTATAACAGCATAGTGAAATAATTGCTTTAATGGAAATGTGAGACAATACATTATAAACAAGCTTTAAGATATATAAAACTCATTTGTCCAGTAGTCAATAATTCAAAAGGAGAGAAAGCGTACACGAACTACAAGCTTGATATAGCTTTCCAAAAAAATCCATTCTTGCCGTTACATGTGTAATTGGAAATATAGATCGTTTCATCTATTTTACATCTCCTTAGAATTTTCTTCACAGAATTTAAGTTCTTGGAAAATCTTCCAAGTGCTCGGTTTTCCCTTTAGCGCCCTCTGCTGGTATGACTAGCAGGCTCCATACCCTTGTTTTTTGAACTGTGAAAGGCCTGCATTCGGTCATTTTGCTAAAAGATTTTGTTTCATATTAACCTGATATTTGTCAACTATGAGCTCAAGGGTCCGTTTTACTTAACTCCATGATTTCAAGTTACTGCTGCATGCATTCATGTCTCTGTTATATTAATTCATAGTCTAGACTGTGTAGCTGAAGTTTTCCTGTTCCTACCTGGCCCACGGTCAGGACAAATCTCTCCCACTCACATTCCCCAAGTAAACACACAGAGACTTATATTACTTATAAAGTGTATGGCCGTGGCATACTGCTTGCTATCTAGTTCTTATATCTTAAATTAACCCATTTCTATAAATCTATACCTTGCCACGTGACTTGTGGCTTACTGGTATCTTACATCATGCTTTTCCTCATGGCAGCTGGCAGCATCTCCCTGCTTCAGCCTTCCACCTCCCAGCATTCTCCTCCTCTTTGTCCCACCTACACTATCCTTCCTGCCTGGCTACTGGCCAATCAGCGTTTTATTTATTAATCAATAATAGCAACATTCAGCATACAGGACATCCCACAGCACTTACACTGTGTTAAAGCTGATATGTTGACTTTTCTACTTCTCTTGATAGTTATGAAATTTTGGAGAGGTAACATTAATGTTTAGAAACAATTTCTAAGTAGGAAAAAAGCTGAGCACTTGAACAATTCATATATGGTTTGAATACATTCCTCCTCAAAAAACAACCTTTATGTTCTGTTTCACAAGTGGACTTGAGAAGGCAAGACACAACTGCCTCTTGCCTTGGCTTATCTATGTGCCAGGCACATGTTCTGCATCCCTACAGCCTGTAACCAACCCCTTCTGAAAGCCCAGATGTTCATTCATTGTACTGACTGCATTGCTTCAGATAGAGGCCTCCAGGTCATCTGTTTTCCACATGGCTTTCCACTGAAGAGGCGTTTCTTCATCTCTGCTTGTGCCCAGCTTGGAGTGATACCCCGTGGTTTGCCTGTGTTCTTCTGGCATGTTCACCATCTCACTGGTTAGCTGAGCACTGAGATGCATCTGCCCTTTTCTCTGCTCACTGATGAGATATAATTTATGTTGATTCAACTCTTCACGAATTGCCATCTGTTGGCTTTGCTTTTCCTGATCTTTCATCCCTTTTCTTTATTGCATTTGGTCGTCCTGGCAGAAGCTCAGGTGTTGGCATGGAGCAAAGACACTCATCAACAGCAGAAATCTCACGTGAGACTCACACTCTGCTTAGGCAACTGATTTCTTTTCAATATCAACTACCATGGTGATTCCATTTGGCTTTTTATCATCTGCTACTACACAGGAAATCAAGCTGGTGCACCTACTGACACCTCTGGCCTAAGCACTGGATGAAGAGACATCTTGGCATCCATATTTTCCAAATAACCTCTTGGCTGGTATTCTCTTGCTTAAGCTCCCAGGAGTTAGGTATATGGAACAGTCATGTTGGAAGCACCCAGATTCATGCCTAGACCATCGACCAATTATACTAAAGATTTCTATCCCAAAGATATATTCATATCCTTTGTAAAGATCTGGGCAAATCTTTCTACTGGCTTGAACTGTAGAAAAAGCTACTTAATACTAATTAGGAAGCAGACAAGTATGTAGCTGAAATTTTCTCCAGGACCACCCGGCCCCACAGTCTGTGTTTCTCCAGTCCCATCCAGTCCTGCTGGGCCCCGAGGTCCTGCAGCCAATTATAAAATAATCACTCAGAGGCTTAATATTATTTACAAACTGTATGGCTTATGGCAGGCTTCTTGCTAGCTATCTCTTATAGTTTAACTGAAACCATAAATATTAGTCTATGTATTGCTACATGTTCTGTGGCTTTACCTGCATCCCACTGCATGTTGCTCCTAGGATGGAGTTTGGCATTTTCCCCACTCCACCGTTATTCTTTCTGTCTCTCTCCTTGGATTTCCTACCTGCCTGCCTCTAAGCTACCTTGCCATAGGCAGCTTATGGGAACACCATATACTCACAGCATACAGAAAGACATCTCCCAGCACAAGTACCATATAATGAATGAGTATGAAGGCATGCTGAAAATCTCAGTCACCAAACTAAAATGAAGCACAAGACTCTCTTAATGTTTTTAGAAATACTGGCCCTAAGCTGAGGCTTCTCAGTCTTTACATTATTGACATCTGGGGACAAATAATTTGCAAGAGTGGAGGGACCTCATTCTGTAGGGTGCTCGTCAGCATTCCTGGCATCTACTTATAGGACACCAGTAGTTCCCTGTTCTCCAGGGCAGAAAATCCCCAGGTGTTGTTATCCATTTCCAGATTCCCCTTGCTGAGAACTAGTCACTGCAGATGAATACCTAATGAAAGAAAACATTGGCCAGATCTCCAAGTGGTGATGGTTAACTGACACATGACCTCACTGTCAGAAAAATGACAGGAACTCAAGTATCACACAAAAGCAAAACTTCAACCTGAGATGGAAATACTTTATCCAGGAATTGGAGATCCAGGCTGTACTTCTCCCCAGTTCTCAAACCCAAGGCCTGGAACTAGGATCCAACTGTCAAATGCCCAATTATTGTTATTTCCAATCACTTATTTCTTTATAGGAAACTGGGAACTATGAGACTCGTCCTGGATCACTGGCTACTAATGGTTTTGTTGTTGTTGTTTTTGTTTTTGTTTTTTTGTTTTTGTTTTTTTTTTTTTTCGAGACAGGGTTTCTCTGTTCTGTGTAGCTTTGCGCTTTTCCTGGAACTCACTTGGTAGCCCAGGTTGGCCTTGAACTCACAGAGATCTGCCTGCCTCTGCCTCCTGAGTCCTGGGATTAAAGGCATGTGCCACCACTGCCCGGTTCTGGCTACTAATGTAATGGGCAGATACTGAGGGGAAGAGGAGGACATAGGTCTCCAGTGGGTTGTAGGTATAGCATGGTTCTTGACCATGAGACTCCTCAGTGTGGACCCACTTGATGCCTGTCTCCAAGTGGATGTTAGCTGTTTCTGAGAATGCAGGATCCTATGCTCAAAGGATCCATCAAACTGGAGAGCATGGTTTCTGTTACAGCAGTTAAGCATGGCATCATAAATCCATTTTAGTTTTCTGGGGAAGCTTTCCCACTGGGCATGCTAACCCATGCAATGACTGCCTAAACTCATAGTAAAGTTTCCTTATTTTTGTGGAATTGAGTATACAATAGACTAAACCATAGCCCTGCAATATGAAAACAATAAATATCTAATATACTGGAGCTAGCTCTGAAACAGAAGTAAAGGAGAAATCAAACACTTGCATTATAGAAGAATTACACTGAAAGACACTATTCAGACTATACAATATCAAATCTTTAAAATCATAGCTATCTCTGTGTTTTAAACTAATGGAACCAATCACGTTTATTATAGTTGATGGAGACTATGTCTTATAATACAATGGAAAGTAGTGATCATTCTTGACTCACTCAGTTTTGCTACAAGGATTAAATGATACATTAGTGTAGCAGGAATCTTAAAGATTTTTATTAATAAAATCAAACCTGAGGCCACTTATTGAGGTGAATGCTGGAAGATCAGAGAAGCAGAACAAGCCACAGCTTCCTCACCTTGACAGTTCCTCAGCTGATTCCGTTTCCTCAGACTGGAAGCCTATGAGTTCTCATCCGAATGAGTCTCAACTGAACTGTGCTGCTCCAAAGCCTAAAAGCTTAACCAGCCAAAATGCTTCTAGTTTCTGTCTTCACATCTTATATATCTTACTCTTTCTGCCATCACTCCCTGGGATTAAGGACTTGCTTTCTGGGATTAAAGGCGTGTGTCACCATGCTTGTCTATATCCTTGAACAGATGGATTTCTGCCTCTGGAATGCAAGGATTAAAGGCATGTGCTACCACTGCCTAACCTCTATGTTTAATATTGTGGCTGTTCTGTCTCTGACTCCAGATAAGTTTATTAGGTTGCACAATATTTTGGGGAACAATACTATCACACATTAGCTATAAAGTATTCAATCCTATATTTGGAACAGCAACAAGAACTGAGAAACTTTAGCATGGCTAGCTCACTACTATTTAATTATATACTGAATATTGTTGTCACAAGATTACTGCCTAAGAGTGACACCGTGACACCCACTTCATTAAATACTTCAAAAGGGGTGCCTGAGGCTTTGGATTAGATATAGTTTTAATGTGTCCACCATGCAGTCATATGCTGGAGGCTGGGTCTCCAGTGTGGCGATCTTCAAACCTGGTAGGACCTACTGGAAGATCATTAGGAAGTTGCATGCATCAGAGAGATTCGGGTTGTTCTGCTGGGACCCTGGTTAGTTCTCACGAAAGCCCTGCTGTAAAAGAGCAAGGCAGACCATCCTCAGTTTCGGATCCCCTGACTCACCATGTAACCACTCACTTTCTCTTGCACCTGCTGCTGTGATGGCATGAGCCTGTGACACAGCCAGCCGAGATCACCTTCTCTTGAACTTCCCAGCCCCAGGTATTTCCTTATAACTATGGAAAACTAACAAGTACTGAGGTAGATGTAGAAAAATGCTCTCTAGAAGGGAATCTAGAAGCCACTCAAGAATTTTTTCCTTTTAAAAAATTGTTTAACAATTTCATATATATAAATATACATGTGTAATGTATTTTGATGAAGTCTGCCAATTCTTGAAATAAGAACCTCCTCTCTCATATCAACCTGTTTTTCTCTCACTCTTCTTTCTTTCTTTCTATCTATCTATCTATCTACCTATCTATCTATCTATCTATCTATCTATCTATCTATCTTCATCATCATCTACTATCTTACTATCTTACTTATTTATTACTTACTTATTATCTATCTTACTGTTTCTGCTCCTGTGGAAAAGACTAATACAGAAATCCGTTTCCATAAACAAAGACTTGTCAGGAAATCCCTGAAACTGACCAGCTTTCTTAGGCTCCTCCCTCCCACACATTTATAAGCAACATGGACAGCTGCTAACATCCCCAAAACTAGCTGTGCCCCCTCCAAGAGGCAGAGATCAGCAGAACTGCTCGGAGGAGGCTCAGATCACTTGAGCTGCCTGAAGGAGACTCTCTCCAACCTGCCCAACTGCCTGCAGCATGTACAATGAGCTCTAGGTTCCCAGCTTTCATGCGCCATCACCCATGCAGGGTCAGCTTTTTGGAGCTGCCTTTGAATTACTTCTACTTCTGTAAGTGACTCTTCCCCAATATTCCTGCAAGTAAGCCAATAAAACTCACTGACTGACCCAGTTGGTCTCTGGTGGTGTCCTCACTCTGGCCCATCATCTGTTCCTCATCTGGTATAGGCAGATGTTGGTTCATGCCTTCCAGGAATTACGTCACGCAGCACTGATGTTGACTTACAACACTTCAACTTGGTAGTGAGCTGAGTTCAACTAAAGTTACCAGGAAGGTTTGACCCCTCACACCTTCGAGTGAGACTGTAGAAACTCCTTTCCCAGCTGGAAGGCTGGCAGTCAAAGAGACATATTACTTCCATCTCAAACATTCAAGTAGAATTCAGATGAATAGAAACCACTCAAATAGAAACCACACAGAGCAGCGGGAAAATGTGGCTTGTGCTCCAAATAAGGAAGAGTTGACAGTAGTGAGGACTGGTAGCCTCCACACTGGGATGTTTAGAGTCATTCCTGTCACCCTCACAGAGCTGAAGGGAGATTAACAAGGGCATGTATGCCCTGCTGAGCTCTGGGTAGTAAATCTACATCTCACAGGGGTTTGGGTTACCAATCCTGAAGCTACTTTGTAGGTACTGGGGTTGGACAATGAGGAAAGTACACCATGGGCCATGCATGTCTGGCTTCTTACTCTCAGAGGAAAGAGTCACAGATTCTGGGAAGATTAAAGTCAAGAAGGCACCCTGGGGTATCTGACTGAAACTGGAAATTGGAAAAATTAAAGGTAAAAGGGATAAGAGCAGCATGAAAACTGTGCTTGAGATGACCGTGGGAGAGACCCATCCATGGGTCTTAAAATCTTGAAGCTGGTTATCTGCAGACTCCCAGTGGATCTCCTCAAGGAAATCATTAGCTTCAAAGAAAGAACTGTAACTTGAGAGCAGAGAACCCCAGAAGTAAACACCATTAATAAGTAACCAAGGTGACTATCACTAACAACAAGACACATCCCTGTTACAAGCCCCCTGTCACCACCCTCCTGTCAGTCATCACCCTTCACTACCAACAAGACACACTCCATTACAAGCCCCCTGTCACCACCCTCCTGTAGTGTCTGTTGGTAATACATTACCCAAATCTCCTCATAGGACAACACCAGACAAACCAAACTCAGGGACAACCTACAAAAGCCTGCATTGTTTAGAAGCCAGGCAAACAGGAAGAGACCGGGATCCTGCTGTGACTTGGAAATACAGGGACAAAAGAACTAACAAAAGATGGGACCTTAGATTGGATCCCAGAACAAAGCAAATGAAAGGCTGGAAAACATCTAGTGACTGACAAAGAGAGCCTATTGCTTGGTGACCAGTAACATGGTTGTACTCACTTCTCCCTTCTGACCACTGTCCGAGGGCCATGCTAGATGTCAACAGAGGAACAGGTGGGGTCAGGCCTGGGCAGATTCTCTCCATGCTGCTCTTAAAAATTTTTTGGAAATCTCAAACTATTTCAAAATACAATTGTAAAAGGATTTCAAGGGATCCAGAGGACAAAGTGGGCAAGATGCCTTGAGAGAAAGAGAATTTCCACAGAGACATAGTAACTAACTGATAATAATCGTTTAAAAGGAATCTAGTAGAAATGTCAGAACTAAAGAATACCAACAGCTGGGCTGGTGAGAACTCATGCCTGAGGGCCCAAGTCCCATCCTGAGCTCCCACAAGGTGGCAGGAGAGAATTGACTCTTAGAGTTGTCCCCTAACCTCCACAGGCATGGGCAAAAGTGCCTGCACACATACACAAACGTCATTTAAGAAATGCTGATCACTGTTTTTCACAAGAGGAACCCTGTTAGAATTGTGCTGCCACTAGGTGGAGCAGTTGGAGGGATATCTGCATATATCGTTCCCCAGGAAATTCTAGGCCAAGTTTGGGAACTACTGGACTGGCCTAATCAAATGAACATCATGACATAAAGTCATCATATATAGCATAATATGGGGTCTCTTAGGTTGCTACTATGTTTGAGAACTTTGATTTCCTACAGTGATGTGGAAAGGACACAGTACAGAGACAAAGGCAGCTGCAGTCAGAGTGTGTGTGTGTGTGTGTGTGTGTGTGTGTGTGTGTGTGTGTGTGTGTGTGAGTGTGTGTGTGTGTGAGTGTGTGCGTGCGTGCACGCGTATGTGTGTGTGTATATATGTGTGTATGTGTGTGTGTGCGCGCGCGCACGTGTGCATGTGTGTGTTCTTGTGCTCTCTCCCTCCTCAGAGGGCACTATGGACCACATCCCTTTTGCCATTAATAGAAATATGCTGAAGGCTCTCAATAGCAAAGGTTACTGGTAGCTGGTCACATAGACCTCCTTTTTCTAACATGTATGGAAATCTCAGATTCGCAGGACAGCAACCATGGTCAGCTAGGAGAACCTAAAATCAGAGAGGAATTGATTGCTCAGAAGTCTCAGATGCCCAGCAGAAGGATGCCTCCCAAGCAGCCCTTTGGGGGAATGGCATCATGGGTCTTTCATATACAATAACCCATTACCACCTTTGCCCCGCTGAGATCTTCTGTGAACACCATCACTGTAATGACTGCTTGGTATACACTGCCTCATGTAATCTTTATGACAACCCCTTCATGTGGTATTGGATGTCCAGTGGAGGAAACTGAGACCTTAAGGTACCCCACACACATACCCCCCAAAAAAACCCAAACTTAACCAATTAATCCCATTGTACAGCATGTAAGCAATTAGCTGTCTTTCAGACTTACAGTTCAGTTCATACTGTTTTGAATCTTCAGGTTTTTTTCCATTGAAATTAGAGAAAATTAACAGCCCCCTCCCTTTTAATGTGAAGTGTTTTTTTTTATTTGTTTGGTTGGTTTTGGTTTTTTGAAAAAGGGTGATGCTTCCAAACATACCTAAAACCAAATTTTATAACCTCCCCACTTCATGGCCATCACTTACATAAGTGATTTGAGCAAAAACAAGTGTATTCAGTAGCAATAAATAAGGTGTTTGGAGAAAAACACAATTAGGAGTTTCCCGAATCTCTTTTCCAAGACACAAAAGTTCACAAAAGTCTAAGCTTCCAAAATCATGATTAGTTGGCTTGTTTAAAATGTTCAAGTGCTTGGGATTTTGCTTCTCAGGTACTTGTCTCCTATCATTGGAGTATGTAAATTCTATCAACCAGTTACATAGCATAGAATTAAAAAATGTCAATAAATCAATCTGGTATAAATTACTCACTTCCATACCTCTGCTAATCTCATTTCCATAAACATTAAGCTCAATTTTATTGCATACACACACACACACACACACACACACACACACACACACACACACACACACTTCAGCAACAGTCTCCCTGCTGTCCAGAAATTAAGTCCTTCTTGTTTACTGTACAAACTGTTCAGGGAGTCCATGGTCTTACTCTAGAACCTAGGATCAGTATGTTGTATTGACCTGCCTCCAAAGCTGCCTGTGATATCAAGGAGGGGTCATCTTAGCCTGCTTTCCATTGACACAGCAAAATACCTGACATAAAAAAAAAAAAAAAAAGGTTAATTGAGCTTATGGTTCTAGAGGCTAGGAAGTTGGAAAGCATGCTGTTGGCCATGGGTAGGTATCTTCCTGATTTATCAAGATATGGAGATCATCACATAGTGGGACACAGGAAGCAAGCTGGATCCAGTTTGCTCTCATAAAGATATTTAAACCATCACGGAGCTCCTGTTCCATTCTTGCAGTTCAATTTAATCCTACTTAGCACCCAAAGTCTCCACTCACCCCTCCTCCAATCAATTACCATGAATAGGCATATTGTCTACCACCTGAACTATGGGAGGGGTGTTCATTCAAGTCACAGGAGATGCCCCTGTCCTGCTCCTGTAACAGGGATAATTTTTCCTGGGATAAGCTGTGGCTGTTTCAAAGTCTATGCTGATTGACACAAAGAAGTCATGTTATAGTTTTAGCTCACAGTGTTAGTGAAGCAGTTCTAGAACAGGAATCTACAAACTTTCTATAAAGAGTCAAAGAGTAAGTGTTGTAGGCTTTGAAGGCCACGAGTCTTCAAGTTTTCAACACGTTTGTGTGTGGGGGGCAGCTCAACACCATAGCAACAAAACATTATTAACTTTCTTTCATAAAACACCTTCATTATTCAGGCCTGTCGGATAGCAGAGCTTACCATGTTCAAGCAAGAATTTATAGATAAGAAGAGCAGGAGTTTGGTTTACACAGTTAAGTTCTGTGTATGAATGCCAGCACTAATCATTCTTAAATACAGAAATGCAGATAGAGTCTGGGCATGTTAATAGCAAGAGCCAGTGTATTTGGCTCACTGCCACATCCTACACAGAGAGCAGCTGTGATCTGACTGCTTTTGCAAAATGTATTCAGGTACAGTGACAAAGAACTATATCCAGATGCATGCACAGTGTTCTACATCTGGAAGGAAGCTAGGCTTTCTGTAGAAAGCAACAGCAATTGCGTGTGTTTCACCTCAGAAATGTTCTTGGGTAACCAAACTATACAAACAAGAGTCACTTTTAAAGAACCCGTTCATGTTCACAGTAACTTTTCCAAATGCAGTGACACTTACCCACAAGACACAAAAGCCAAGAAATGGCATTTTCATTTTAGTCACAGGGTCTTGAGTATTCTCTTTCTGTGTGAAAATCATGGCCAGTGGTACTGAACAGTAATTACAGCCAGTAGATGGCATCTAAAAGCTAGGATAAAATTTCAGACCTATATTTCACACCAGACTGGCCGATTTAGAAGGGTTTATCTTCTGGTGTTATTATATGGGATCATTTTAATTTCCAACCCTACTCATAAGCAGAGTTGAGTTTTTTCATCCAATAAACTTGTATGCAGTTGATAAAAAAAAAGCACTCCTTCAAGTAGAACTTCACAGTGCTAAAGCATGTCCACACTATAAGCAGACTAGTGTCGTGGATTTTCAGAATGGCTATCACTTAAAAACATTAAACATCAAGCACAGGCCTGTCAAATAGTGATTGAATGAAACCAAGCTGCTAATTGTTGGACCAGGACCAAAAGAAATAATGAGTGTAACACCAAACACTCTTCAACTTGGATAAATTCCATGGGAGTCAATTGAGTTTAAAAGTTTCACAAATAATTAAATTACCGAACAGGACACAACAGAATGAGAAAGCCAACAGATTGAGTTCTGTTCTGTGGAGCTCAATTTGCTTTTCAGTTGCCTGTATTTAGCTATCTGCAATTGCAACAGATGAAAGCCATTAAAAACCCATCTATTTTCTTATACAACCTCAACAGAACATCAATGGGTCTTACCACATATAGATAATGTATTTCTTAAATGGAGGAATGCTGCCCACAGCTAAGAGACCGGATTTTTAAAGAGACATTAGTCTTTTAAGTAACTGTTGGAAGTTTTAAGGACGATGGGAATATAAAAGTTGTGCTGTATTTTATATTGTGGTATTAACATGAACCCAAATAAAAAAAGAAAGGGTTATGGTTTTAATAGTGATGTCTTTGTCAAATTGACAAGGGGTCCACTGTGCTGGTCAGTTTTTGTAAACCAGAAGCCTCTGGGAAGAAGGAACCTCACCTGAGAAACTGTCTCCATCAGGCTGTTGTGTGGGTGTATGTGGAGGCATTTTATTGACTGCACAATTCCTAGGCAAAGGAGACTGGGCTACATAACAAGATAGCTGGACGTGAGTAAGCGCTTCCCTTAGAACCGTTCCTGCCTCTACTGCTGGAGTTCCTCCTTGACTTCCCTCAATGATGGATGGTGACCCAGAACCAAAAGGAGACAGACCTCCAGGCTCACATTTCCTCCCTCTTCAATGCTCATCCAGAAATGAGGACCTTAATTATAGCTCATTCATGTTTCTTATGACACAGTTTCTAGGTGTTTCTCTATGTTCTAGTATCTAACTTGGAGGCGTTCTAATTGAATGAATAAAATAGCATTCTTGGGAAAGCAAAAGACAAAGGTCTTGGGGGAAAAGGGGAGAAGGGCAGAGATCAAACCAGAGACTTGTTTTTTACTTTAATCACGAGCCATAAAAGAGCCAAATGCCATGCTATCCTGCAGTGTTTCCATCAACACTTCATCCAATATTTACAGTACAAAGGCCGCCCTGCCGTCTAAGTCCAAGAGACATCAATCTTCTTTCTTTATCCCTCGATCCATCTTCCTATCACATTCTCACCTCTCCCATCAGTCCAGTGCGTTTTCCAGTGGTAGTGGCAGACAGCGGACCAGAGTGCTGCTGCAACCAGAAGTTTGGGGCATGCGACAAACACAGCATCCTTCCAGATCCTGGGGAACTGCATTGTGTCTTTTAAGTAGGGAGACTTATCATTCTCTTTTACCGCTAGTACAGGGGTGAAAGACTGCTTCTATTATACCCTAGTCCTCATGAGGATGCTTCAGCTGGATCTAAGGACTCAGTTTACAAAGAGATAAATAAAAGAAAATCATGAACAATGGATATTTTATAAAATGTCCATGCATGCACATGGAATCTTCACAAAAGGGTGAAGTCCAGAGACTATCAATGCATGATGATTTGGACTTCTTAAAAACAAACAATAAATGTGAATGAGTGACAGAAGAGATACATTTCTGAACCAGGATATTAAATTTTAGCAGTGTTACCAAGAAAGACAAGGCAGTAGAAGTTCATGGATGGCTAGGGTCACTCCAAAGAGTGTCTGTTCAGATTCGTTGTTTCTCTAGGATCAGACTCTGGTTGGTAGGGTTGTTTTTAGGCTCTTGTGTGTTCTGGAGGTCCCTCCTCATGGAAGCTTTGTGGCCTTTGTGTGGAGGGATGTTTAGACCAAATGGCAATCTCCAACACACTTGCTTTTCCTTTTCGTTTTTGAGGCAACAACTTGCTATGCCATTTAGAAACCTAGAAGGTAGCGTGTAGTCCAGACAGCCTTAAATCTGTGATCCTTCTGCTTCAGCTTTCCAAGTTTGGGGATCCCTTGTATGTAGCATTATCCCACTCCCAGATGGCCACTTCTGAATTAGAATTCCTTAGATTACAAACCATCAGCACATGGTCCGTACCTTCACCGGACACTGCACCATCACGGTAAACAAATTGGTTACCCGGTTTTTAAGAAACCTGGGGCTGTGGAACATAGAGGTTTCATTTAATAGATATTTTACTGATTGTAGGATACAGCTCAGAGGAAGAGCCCTTGCCTGACAGGACCAAGGATCTGGGTTCAACTATTGCACGGTAATCACACAGGAAGCCACCAAGGGTAAAGCAAGATGTTGGGCCCTGCTACATAACAGTCACCGTGGGCTTAATAACCATCAGAGCCAGGCTGCTGTTATATGGTCCTGGGTTTCTTAATATCAGCTTTCTAGGGCTCAGAGGTTTAGGTATGGTGAGACAGGGCTTTGGAGAGCTGATAATAACTAAATAGCCACACCTGGGTTTAAAATCTCAATCATCAATCCAATGGGTGTTTTTTCCCCTTATGATGCTGCCTGTTCTGTTCTACTCACTAAAAAGTCATTTATACTCAACAGAGCACATCTGAGTAGCTAAAAAGCTTTGAGACATGAGTATTCAATCGCTGTAATTACTGTTCTTCATGAAGCTGCTCTGGATAGCTTGAGGACCATCAGGTGGGACTTGGGGGTAGCCTGCTCATTTCATGCAAAGCATTCTCCACAGCTTCTGATAAACAAGTGATTTACAATCACTCCCAAAATGGAGTGCAGGCTGAATTGTAACCTTTATTGCAACAATCTAAGTAATGGCAATATATGATTGAGTAGTTAAGTAGCCAGGTATCAAAAGGTCCCCTTAATTATTGTGTACAGGAAAAATTAAAAACTAGCATTGTCCTATTTAATATAAGCACAGTCACATAAATGATGGCCCTGTCACAAACCTCTGATTAAGGGAAAGAAGGCACAGGGTATCCTATAGAATTCCTGGCTAACTGAATCTCATATTTGTCCCTAAGACCTCTCACCTCTTGTCTTAGGGTTTCTATTGCTGTGAAGAAACACCATGACCACAGCAATTCTTACAAAGGAAACCATTTAATTGGGGCTGGCTTACAGGTTCCGAGGTTAAGTTCATTATCATCATGGCAGGGAGCATGGCAGCTGGAAGTATGGCAATGTACAGGCAGACATGGTGCTGGAAAATTCTACATCTTGATCCAAAGGCACAAGGAAGTGAACTGTCCCACTGGGCATGGCTTGAGCATATATGAGACCTCAAAGCCCACCTCCACCAGTGACACACTTCCTCCAATAAGGCCACACCTACCCCAACAAGGCCACACCTCCTAATAGTGCCACTTCCTTTGGGAGCCATTTTCTGTGACACCTCTTACTCAATGTTCACTTTCTCTGAGATCTGCACCAAATCAGAGATGTCAGGTCTCTGGGGTCCTCTAGCTTTTTAGCCTCCTTTATTTTGAAGGCACCTTTGTGCATCTCAACATTTTCTTCTTAGAACTGAATTTGGGGTACAGCTCAGGCTTGTGCACAGAGACTGAGAGGCTGCTTGCAGGAGAAGCAGCAGATTGCCTGTGTAGGCAGCAATAGTTTCATAGAACCCAGAAATAGGCACTGCAGTATATGCAAATGCAACTGAGAACTACAGCACAATGGACCTATGGGTTCAGAAACATTAACCCTCTCCCAAAGGCCAGCATAAGACACTAAAATGTACCAAAAGTTCTTATATAAAATGCCCTTGTTGAATAAATCAGAAGTTTCTACTGGGGAGTGATTGGAGAGTTCTCTAAAAGCCTCCAGTAGACAACTTAAGTCTAGAATGTTACCCCACTGGGTTATGTTTTTGTCTTTGGTCCCTAGCTTGAGGCACTGTTTTGAAAACCTTGGAGTTTTTGAAAACCAGGAGACAGGACCTCACAGAGGCAGTCCCCTCATTCACAGGGGCCAGCCTTTGAAGGTGATGGTCTCTCCTGGCTCCAGCTTGTTGTCTGTTCCTAATCCCATCACCTTGGGATGAGTCTTTCTCCTGTGCTCCCAGCACAACAGTCTGAGGTGGTCTTGTGTCTTCCCACCACTATAGACTGAACTCCCCTGAAATGGCATGCTAAAGTACCCGTCCCTTGCCCTAGTTTGTTTCTGTCTGGTATTTGGTTACAGCAATGCAGAGGCCCCTAACACCAACAGCTAAGGAAGTGTGTTACCCCACAGGACAACAGGTGAGAATGTGTTGCATGTGGTTGTTCCAGAGCTGAAGAGAAGGGGCAAACAGATGAATACATTTTTACCCCAGGCACATAGAAACAGCTGTTTAAACCAGTCCTGGGGAGCCAACTGAGGAAGGTAAGGCTGAAGAAATTACAGATAATTTACCTGCCAAACTTACTGATGGCCATTAGCACTTGTCATTAAAAACAACAACAACTTTGCTTTCATCTAAGGTAGAAGAGGATCACACTTGGAACCACCTGACCAGCCATCCTGCCCTGGAGCCTTCAAATGCAATCACCTCCTTTCTTCCACACTCTTAATATTTCTGATTCCTCTGTCACCAACTGTGTGAAGTTTGTCCCCACAGCAATTCAATTTCATTCTCAAGCAGACGCTATCTGGGTATCCTACCATTTACTACCTGATATTAGATTCCACAGGGTAAAGGCTCAGCCCTACATCACTCCCCAACTTGGATTCCAATTCAAAGTTCAGGCTACGGAATGACCAGGTATAAACTGAGATTCCCATGACTCCTCTGTGAAGTCTGATAAATTGCCGAAATGGCTCAGGGAACCCAAGAAAACCATTTACCTTATTAACTATATTGCTGGTTTGTTATAAAGGATACATATTGGAAGAAATGGGTGAAAGGGTGCACAGGGTAAATAATGGTGTCAGAGCTTCAAATCCCCTCTGGTTTGGTTTGGCCCATTGGTCTTAGGAAGGGTCTGGCCTAGGACAATGGCTTCTATAAGCCCTACTTAACCCCATCAATTAAAAAAACAATCTAAACTTATATGTCTCCTTCTTTTAGTTAGTGGAGAGGGACCATCACTTACCTGTTTGTCAGAGTGTAAATACTTTTCCAAAGAGGTGTAAGGGGACAATGAAGAACTTGGGCAATGAAAGTGGACTATCTAGATACAAATCTTACTTACTTCCATCACTTGGTAGCATGTATGATACATGACTGCTTGTAGTTTCCTCTGTAAAGTAAAGATAGTCATGGTTTCTGAAACATTAGGTTGGGAGGCAGTGCACTCCTTGAATTAGAACTAACACATGGCAGTTTCTTGATAGAAGTCCTGGCCATTATGGACCTGGATGGAGGCTTTCCATAAGCAGATGCCATGGAAGCCCCTGACTGTGTTTTGGTGTCAGCAACATCAAATCCCTTATTTTCTGAGATCATCTTATTTAACAAGTTCTGTTTTTATATTGTTGTAAACTTTTGCAATAGCCCAGAAATTCAGAAATTTTGGCAGCTAAACAACATCTCCCAGATGTCTTTTTCATTCAAAGGATCCCTATAAATCCTCTTGTCCTGGTTCTGTGTTGAAAATATAATATGGCCACCTTGGTCCAATTCTGTTCCAATTGCCTGGCCTCTTGCCAGCTTCCTTCTAGGTCACAATTTCACCTCTAACTGATGAGACAACTGGGCCTGTGCACGGGTTATTTGATTCTTCAGATATTCAAGTCTATTTCTTGCACCAAAACAACAGAGAATGTCGGACCTTTGCCAAGAAGCTTGTAAGACTAAACGAATTCCCGTAGAACATCTACAAAGGAAAGATTTCAGATGAGACTTCGATGTGTTTATAAGGTAATACACTCTCCTTTTAAGGCTTGACATACCTATAACCTAAGGACTCATACCATCCTCAAGGGTGGGAATAAGGTCCCCTGAGCTAAATGATGAATTCAAGACCTGAGTAGAGACCCTGTCATAGAAAGACAAGCAAATGAACCAAGCGCTAACACCATCAACTTTCTTAAGCTTTCTCAATTTCCCCAGTTAAGCTCATTCTCACACCTGAAGCTGACAGTAGAGTGCTAATGCTTTCATTATGGTTTCTGTTACATAGTAACTGGTAATGGTTAACCTTCCTTGTCAACATGACTGTATTGAGAATCACCAAGAAGACTGGATGAGGTAAAACCATGAATGTGTCTGTGAGGGCATTTCCATGAAGGATTAACTGAGTGGGGAAGAAGCACCTTGAATTTGTGTCACATCATGCCTTGGGCTAAAGAGGAGGGCAGAGTGCAAGGGAACAAGGCAACAGAGTGCTTTTCTCTGTCCCCGGTCTGCTGTGATGATAACAGCTCTTATATGCCATGCATTCCCATGATCATGCTGTTCTACTCAAGTGTACAGAGGCATGTGGCCATCAGCTGAACACTCAGAGACCATGGGACAAAATAAATCCTTCCTACTTTTGTTATTTTTGTAAGGATTTTCATCACAGCTACTCAAAAGGAATGGACACAGTTGTCTATCTGCAAGTCCAGCCCAAGTCTAGCCCCTTCTGTCTTTCTGCTTTTTCTTCCTCCCCACAGGTTATCCATGGAGTTGATGAATAGTCTCAGCAACTGCTTAGCATATAGTAGACTTGGCATTTCAGCAATACCTGTTGAATCTGGTAGGCATCAACACTCACCCAGTTCCCTCCTCACCACAGAGGACTGTGGTTCTCAGACCACTTGTACTGGCAGCCCATGTGCTGGCCTTCCTGGTGAAGAACACAGCTAATGAGTGTAATTTCAGACTGACACCTAGGAAAGTTTGAGATCCAGGTACTGTGGCAAACACTGAAACAGCAGGTAAGCATGATGGTACCTCTACTAACTAGAGACTTGAGTAACAGAAGCACGCGGCCTCTGCTGCTCACTTTGGAAGTAACACACATTTGTGATTGAAGCCATTTGTATTTGAGGAGTTTTGTGATTACAATGTATCCTGTCTATTCTGAACAATGAATAGTGGATATGAAGTATTTTAACTTCATCTGATTTACATGTGAGATCTGGATATAAAAAAAGTACACTATTGGAAGTCAGAAAAGTTATGTACACGAATGCATATGGAAATGTGTTGAAATAAATTGTGAACTTTTAGTCTTACCCTTTCCTAGGTAAAATTGGCAGGTTATACCAGAGTAATGCTAAGCCCCATGTATTATGATTCTTTGGATTTGAAGGAATAATAATTACTTCAAGGTCAAATGCTCAAATTTAATAGGCTACAGATCATGGGCTATAAGTAAGTATAGGTCATTAGTTCCTGAAATTCCAGGATGGAGCCCTTTTATACTACAACACCACATTTTATAGTTTCTTATTAAAGTTATTTCTCCTTATAATCTACCTGCAGAAAAGAAAAATGAGTACTACACAGTTTGTTTGCCCTTTTGAATTATTTGGTAATCAACGATTTCCTCTGTCACAACTAACATCTGAGAAAAATTCACATTGTAGGAGCAGCAACTCTTAAATGCTACAAGCCATCAGACTTACTTGGGAAAGAAACAGTGGGGGAGAGGAGACTGTGGGTATAGCCAAGTGGGCAGCTCTGATGTGGCAGCTTGCCTTTCAAGCAGGTGCCATTGAAGTGACCTGAGCAAATGCGAGTGCTCAAAGGTTGTTAAAAGGCACTAAATGGAGCTAAGCTTGACTGCAGAGTTCAAGGTGTTTATAGCTGAGGTAGGGTCACCACTCCTCTGTCACTAGTGAAGCACTCCAAACAAGGTTTCCATCAAGAAAAAGATGTAGAAACTTATTTATACTGACCTCTTCTCAGGAACACTTGGCATTTTCCAGGAAGCCATGGCCAGCTTCTGAGCCTTTACATTGGTCCTTGTCTTATGGGACACGTGACTATGAATTCTAGAAAGGATGGTAAGGGTTCCAAGCCTCAGCTACTCACCTAGGATGATGAAGCTGAGGGCTGGAATAAAATGGCACATTTAGGTGGAGGTTAGATTTCTAAATTTCTTATAGGATCCCATGGTGGAGCACCAGGGATTGAGCTACATGAACTCTTCTCCCATTCTCCAAGTTAATATTAGCACAGGTAATAAAGAAGCCAGAGGCTATTGATTCTGCAGCACCATTCTGATTTGGAAGGAGATGCTTCTGGGAACAGCTTTCATTGAGCCCCAAGCTAAGGCTATGGCAGGTGCAGTCATGGTACTGTGACCCAGGAGCCCAGGCTCCAGGTGCTCTGAGCCCTCCTATGAGATCCAGGAATGCATCTTAGGAGCCATGGATGGATGGTCCTGGGAAGTTAGGGGGATAGAGGCTGTATCATTAGTTTACCTAAGATTTTCTAAAGGAACTTTTAGTTTGCTCTCTAGTCATTCCAAAAGGCTTTCCACACTATTCTAGTAGAAAATTTCATCCCATTGTTTCTAGGAATGCCCACTACACAAAGAAGGGATGATATAACCACCCTTAAAATAAACTCACTCTTCAGGAAAGCTCTTCTTGAGTCAGGAGAGTCCTGTCTCTCTTTCTGTCTTTGCTAGCTGTTAACAACAGAGTATGACTTGGAGACTTAAAGAACACATGTTTGTTTCTCACAGTTCTGGCCTGGGAAATACTCAACTGTGTGCAGACTCAGCAGCTAGTGAGGGCCCTCTCGCAGGTTTGCAGATAGATGTTTTCTCATTGTATCTTTAAGTGGTGTTAGACTTTGGATATAACTGGAGCATGTAGCCAGACATTTGTCTGTTGGAAGCTGGGTCCCAGTGTGGTGAGGTTGGGTGGTGGGAATCTTAAGAGGTCAGCCCGAGTAGGAGATTGTTTGGTTATCGGAGGCTCTATTCTGTAAATGGTTTAATTCTGGTCTAAAAACAGGTTGAACCTCTTAGGAGTGTGTGAGCTCCCATGAGAATGGATTGTTACATAAAGAGTGGGTCTGGACCCTCTTGGCCTTTGCTTCCAGATGATATTTCCTTTCACACACCTTCTCATCATGATGCCATTAACTCTGTTATGGAGTCAGCCCTCATCAGGGTCAAAGCACATCCAGAAGTTATGACCTCCCAAACTCTGAGCCAAACCATCTTTTTTGTAGACAAAAATCTAGTTCTATGTGCCTGCTATCATTAGGGCACTGATCCTTGTATGAGGGCGCCAGCCCTCACAGGCCTCACCTCCTAATGCTACATCATTAGGGACTCAGGTTTCAGAATATGGATTTTAGGTCTTGCAAATATGGCGTCCAAGACACTCTTCAAGATCTAGAGTCAGCCCCTAATCTTGGGAACCACCTCCTGCTTTCTGGACTCACTCACATCACTCATTTCTTTTCCAGAATGGATTACTGTGCATTGACTCCCACAATTGCATAGTGTAGGGACACCTCAGGATAAATTATCAAACACGTGCATTAGACATTTACCCACATCAGAGACCCATTGGCCCCATTGAGCCCTGTAACAATATTTGGGGTTAGTCTTCACAACATCTCTCATGGAGCATATTATGACAGAGGATATGTGTAGCAGAAATCTTAAAAGGTCTTATTCATAAGCACAAGCCTGAGGCCAGTTATTGGGGTGAATGCTGGAAGATCAGAGAAGCAGAACAAGCCACAGCTATCTCACCTTGCTAGTTCCTCAGGTGATCCTTTTTCCTCAGGCTGGAAGCTTCTGAGTCCTCCTCCACATGAATCTCAGCTGAGCTGTGTTGCTCCTAAGCCTGAATGCTTAACCAACCAAATGCTTAACTAACTACATGCTTTACTCCTTTAGTTCCTGATCCTTATATACCTTTCTCTTTCTGCCCCCACTCCCTGCAATTAAAGGTTGGGTTTCTGGGATTAAAGGTGTGGGTCACCATGCTTAGCTGTTTCTAAAGTGGCCTTGAACACACAGAGATCCACCTGGCTCTGCCTCCCAAGTGCTGGGATTAAAGGCGTGCACCACCTCCGCCCAACTTCTGCTATAGCTTGCTCTGACCCATTTTCTAGCCACCATTTCTGGCTCTGTTCTAATTGCTGTCTGTTCTCTGACCCCAGATATGTTTATTTTGGGGAACACACAATATTTTGGGGAACACAATACCACCACAGATATGAGGCTCAGAGTTCAGCAATTAACTCTAGGATGCTAGACAGCAGTAAAGAGGAATCCACACCACATATCACTGACTTATTTCCACCAAACCTGTGGCATATAACAAAATGTGTAGTATAACAAAATGTATTATAGCACAGTTACAACAAAATGTATAGTATAGTATAGTATAGTATAATATAGTTACAATAAAACGTATAGTATAATAGTTACAACAAAATGTAACACATTTTGTAACAACTGTAATAAAATGTAACACATGGTGTAAATTAGCCCAACAATCTGTGAACCATTATTTGGGGGTAGGAAAGGGTAGCATTCAGACAAAAGATAACTTGCAAAGTCAAGTTCCAGCTGTGTCTGGTTTGGGGCAGTCCACAGGATTGCTGATTTCCATTCATGACTACTCAGGTTTCCCCAGTGGGAGCAGGAAGGGAAGTTGAGAAGTTGAGAATGCCATTGTGGTGTTTCTTGTTAATCAGAAAACTTTAGTGTTTTCGCTACACAGGAACTTTTAATGTTATTTTTGAGGTTGTAATCTAATTACATTTCTTCCTTCCCTTTCCCTTTTCCAAACCCTCCTACATACCCATCCCAACTCTTTTTCAAATTCATGGCCTCTTTTCTCATTTATTATTATTGTGTGTATATAAGCATACGTGTATCCACATACATTCCCAAATATAACATGTTCAGTCTGCCTAATGTTGCTCATACGTGTGTTTTTGGGGTTGATCATTTGATATGGGATAACCAGTTGGTATGTTCTTCCATGGGGAAGACTATTTCCACACCTCTCATTCCTTAGTTGCCTATAGGTCTTTGTATAGGGTTGAAGCCTCAAGGATGTTTACCTCACCAGTACTGCAGGCCACAGGAATATATCATAAGAACTCAGCTGGTTATGGCAAAGTCACTACCTGGAGGGATCAGGGAATTTCTCCAGAGGAAGCCAAATTCCACGGAGCTTTTGGTGTTATTTGGCTTGTTATAGATCAGCTGTCTTCTGTTATGAAAATCATGTGTGCCTTCATAGTTTTCCCAATTGACTTTTCCCTAAGAAGGGCTAACAGTGTGGACTGATCACTCTCTGGACACACACATTCCAGGTATTTGGAGAACAGCCTCAGAAAAGGCTTTCTCTGGAATCAGATATCTCCCTTGGCCACTTTCAAGGCCTAGCAGTAATAACAGTCCACATGAAAGTCTCCTGATTCAAGGTAAATTCCACAAGGAGACACCACCTAGGTCAGGTGGACCTTAAGTAATAGCTTTACACAATTTAGCTCAGACCCTCATTTCTTACAGCCTTACTAACTTTATAGACATCTAACTCCTTACCTAACCACTTCTAGGAATATTTAGATAACCTTCTGCGCTGACAGCTATGCTCAGCCAGAACCCCAGTTCAAGCCTCCCTGAATTACCATCATTGGCAGCATCCAGCCAGGTCCATCCCCAGACAGAGGAAAGTACCTTATCAGAGATACCTCTGTACTCTCTAAGAACACACTTAAGCATCCAAGACCACCTGTTTGAAAAGTCCTGGAAGATGTGCCAATTAAGCTTTACTTCCTTCTTTCCCATACCTTACTTCTAGTTCCAGATCTCCCTTCAACTATCACCAGAGGCTGTGCATAGGTTGCCTAGTGACCGAGCATGCTTTCCCCCACCCTGCAGAAAAATGGCAGATAGCTTAGACAGATATGAGGCACAGGAAAAAAGAACAGTTTTATTTTCTCCCATTGACCTAGCAACTTATAGATTCTTAACACTTTCCACAAATCATGTTTAAGACTATAGTTGAGCACATAAGATCCCTCTTCTTAGCTTTTACCCAAATTTAGCCTTTAGTTAATTAATTTCCCCATTGGTCACTTCCCTTTGGGGTTGCAAATGATAATTAATGGTTATTGCCCCTCTATATGATTCTTATCACCCCTTCTTTTGACTCTGGAAGCCTGGATTTGCACTGCCAAGGGAATACTGCTTGTAAGTGTGTATATATACCAGGACTCCTAGGGCATGGGGACACAGAAGAGAAAAGAGAATGGAAGAACTAGATGGGTAAGAACTTGAGAGGAACAAACTGAGATGGGGAAGAACTAGATTGAAGGACTAGAAGAGAGTGCTAGAGGAATGAGATGGAAGATTAGGAAGAGCCAGATGGGGAAGTACTAGCTGGGTAAGAACAAGCTGTAAAGGCCCTAGGTGAGGCAGAATTAAGACGACAGAATTAAGATAGAATTTAGAGGGAGCAATAGATAAGTATAGAGAGAAATCAGGCAAGAAAGGAGCTAGGCACTAGAACAGAACTGAAGCTGTGTTTATAGAATGTTATGTCAGAGGAATTAAAGCAAGTGGACTATGAAGCTTGGTGTGTTGAGATTCTATTTCCCGAAAATAGTCCTCGCCGTTAGTAGTCTCTCTCCTGAGCCTCTGGAATAAATAATACTAAGGCTGGTACCTCTAATATTATACAAGACATCCATTGTTATATCCTTGTTCATATCATATTTGATCAGTCATGTTGGTAAGGTTTTGTAGGTTCAGCTTCTAACATTACTAAGAGACACAGTTCCACAGCAAAATCCCTTATTCTTATGGACCATACATTCTTTCTAGCCCCTCTTCCACACTATTTCCTGAGCCTTGGGTACATGGAACTTTTAAGGAGCCAAGTCTAATAAATCAAACCTTAGATTCTCCTGACCATTTAGAATGATGACTGGAGACCTCTATCATTAGGTTGTCCCTGTGGCATTCATTTAAGGATGAAAACTAGTGGCCTGAAACCCTGACAGGAGCTGGCCCTCTGTAAAATATGGATCTATTTCATAGACTTCATGGGTCTCTTGTAGCCAAACTTCCCACAGGATAATCCCATGTTGCAGTTTTATCTCCCAAGGTGGGATGGCAAAACTTAGAAGGAACTATGACTTTTTTCCAGAAGAAATCTAAGAGACATTTAATAAAGAGGAAAGGTGAGGATTAACATTGAAAAGGAAGCTGAAGGAGAAAAAAATGATCTTCAGTTTGCGAATTGAACAGGAATGTAAAACTTCCTTGGGGCATCTCTCACCCTTGTGAGTATTTCCTACCATTTCCTCCTCTTATACAACTGAGCAAAGCTCTGCTAACACAGAACAGGTTTAACACTGATGCTCCAGGGCAGTCAAACATGGCTCTGGAATCCTGTGGTGTGCAATGTATATTTATTCATTTTTCATTGCCGTGACCAAAATATCAGATGCAAACAGCTCAGTGAAGGAAATACATATTTTGACTCCTGATTCCAGAGGGATCATGGTTTTGTATCCTAAGTGCTGGGGAAGGATATTGCAATGGTCCTTCAGGAAGCAGAGATTGAAAAAGAAAACAGCCAGGAATAAGATGTGTCCAGGGACCACCTTAGTGATCTACTCTCTTTAGGCAGGCCCCACCATCTATGTTTCCAGAATTTCCCCAGCTAATGATACCATCTATGGACCCTACATTCCAATAATGGTTCTACAAGGGCTCTACAGATTTGAACCACAGAACCATAACCTCATCTCCTTGAAGCTCTGTGAGTACCACTCTCAACCCCCCCCCACACACACACACATGCTTTTTTTGTAGAAAAGCCATTCTAGACCATGCAAGCTGAAGACTAGTAAATGAAGAGGCTGGTGACTGTTTCATATGGAGTCACAGTCTTCCAGATGAGCAGAATAACAAAAGGATGGTGAAGGATACCTGGTTTCTGTCCATGTCTACCTGGGAGTCACTGGTTGGAACCACTGTGTGTGTGTGGGGGGGTGAGCTGTGTTTCTCACTGTGCAGGACATGGGTCCAAAGCACCTGGTAGAGCCATGATACATATCTGGAGGGAATGTTTATCTATTCCAACACAGATGCTTCCTGGACATGAGAAGCATAAGCCTACCCTGAAGTTCACCTATAGGGTAAAAAAAAAATCACTTTCCTCTCTTGTGGGGCAGGTAGTTATTTAGGGAAAACCAATGAATCATCTCAGATGTATCTGGTGAGTTACAAACCCAAGCATCGCTTAATTGCTCACTCTAAAAATAGTATTCAGCCTTGGGAGAGTAAAGTTTGAGTCACTGCACCCAATAGCAAAAGGCTTTTGTGTTTCTGCTTTGGATGAGCTGCTGCTGAGAGGTCCCTGGGCAGTGGCCTTCCCAGAAAACACAGCAGCAAACTGCACTGGCTTTTGAGATCTTCACCACAGGAGATTTTTAGGAGTGTAACCCAGAGCAAGTGACATCTACAACAGGAGAGTCATACAGCTAAAGTTCTAGATAACCTATTGCCAAGTGAAGACTAGCTCAGCACGAGAAACTCTTCTCCAGCCTGGTTCGGCTTGTCTTTAGCATCACTCATTCCACCCTGCTGAAGTGATTTACCCCCTCATATGTCATGAGAGCAACCTGGCCTTGCAAGAGGCACCCTACTGTAGCTTCTCCTTGTTAACATCCCCAGTGAAAGAGACATAGAAAAGGGGGAGCATTCGATGTGTGAAGGATTTCACTTTTCCTTCCTGGGAGAAAGAAATAATGTCTCTTTGCATTATCAAGAACTCAGAAAGCACCTCTCACCTATAAGGAGGGTATGGGAAGACAGCATGATAATGCTGAGGATAGAGTCCCCAGGTCAGTATGGCATTTTGCCTACTACCACCCCCAGTGTCCTTGATAGGATAGGAGCTAAAGTGTCTTCAATAGACAGATACACTCACTGTGGCTTCAAAACACAGAGCACCTCCCCCAAGAATGCCAGCTGTCATTTGCCTCTTAATGAAAGAATACACAAGTCTATGAAGGCTGGGAGATAGAGCAGAGACTTCAATTTTCTAATCAGAACTAATCCTTCCAGGCGTACAGCATTTGATACATCAAAGGCTTAATATTTGATACATCAAAGGTCTTCTCAGGAACTCTTCTGAGGAATAAAAAAAAAACTATGCTAATGAATGTATGAACTATGTGGTTTGAAATCTGGATATTTTGGGGCTTAAGATAAAGTTTTTATAACTTCATTTGAATGATGAGGCATATGCACATGTGTCATGGTTTGGGATGGTCCCAGAGAACCAAGTGCTCCCCAGTATTTTCCTTGTCAATTTCCACCCCACTTTGAAGAGTCTCTCAGGCAAAGGATACAAGGGCCGCATAAAAGCATCAAGACAGATTTCATTGTCCAATTAGCACCTCCATCTCTCCAGTGCCACTGAAGGATCAGGACCCATAACAGTTTTCTTTGATGAGGCTTAATTAGGCTGTAGATGTTTATTATGTGGGGTTTTGTTGTTGTTGTTGTTGTTGTTGTTGTTGTTGTTGTTGTTGCTTTTAGGTAAGGCGAAAACATAGAAAAAGAAAGGAAGAAGAGCACAGTTCCACTGGAGGCAGGGTCATCCTGCTCCTACAGGTCATACACTTCCTGATTTCTTCTGGTTGGATTAGGAGATACGGGATTTCCTCATGACCTCTTAAGACACACATATCATTGTATTTGGCACATATTCAGTCCTGGTACACACTCTTGTCCCCCTTCACATTCTGTTCCTCACTTTCCCTCAAAGAATCCGCTTCAATTCTCATTATAGATGTGTGCATTTAAGTCTAGGCTTCATGTGTGAAAGCACACAATACTTAATTTTTCTTGTCCCCATTACCTTTGCCCTCTCCCAGTCTCCTTAAGCACCTTCCTTCCCAACATAGTTCCCATTCTACTATAGTGTGCTTGTGCATACATACACACACATATATACTTTTTCCACTTTCATGTTCTGCATTTATATATGTATATACTCATATATACATATATATTCATTTGTGTGTATGCATGTGTGTGTGTGTGTGTGTGTGTGTGTGTAGCTTCTTGGGAGCTGTGGGTTGTAGTCTGTTTATTCTTTGCTTTACATCTAGTATCCTCCTGTGAGTGAGTACATACCATGTTTGTCCTTCTGAGTCTGAGTTACCTCACTCAGGATGATTTCTTCTAGATCCTTCCATTTGCCTGCAAACCTCATGATGTCATTGTTTTTCTCTGCTGAGTAGTACTCCATTGTGTATATGTACCACATTTTCTTTATCCATTTTTCAGTTGAAGGGCATCTAGGTTGTTTCCAGGTTCTGGCTATTATGAGAATAGTGCAACTATGAACATAGTTGAGCGAGTGTCCTTGTGGTATGATTGAGCATTCCTTGGGTATATGCCCAAGAGTAGTGTCATTGGGTCTTGAGATAGATTGATTCCCAATTTTCTGAGAAGTCATCACACTGATTTCCAAAGTGGCTGTACAAGTGTGCTTTCCCACCAAGAGTGGAGGAGTGTTCCCCTTGCTCCACATCCTCTTCAACATAAACTGTCATCAGTATTTTTGATCTTAGCCATTCTATCTGTGGATTTATTATAGAACCTCATAAAATACAAATGAAACATTATTTTTATACTGTATTGCTCATGGAGTGATTACAGGCAAAGTAGCCATACATGTTCAGAAGATTTGGGATTTTTTTTCTTTTTCTCTTTATTTCTTAAGAAAGGGATTTAATGTCATTCAGGCTGGCCAAAAACTCAACCATCTGGCTGTAGACCAACAAGTGCTCAGGAAACAGGCATACAGCAACATGCCTGACTTTGCCCAAATTCATATGACCTATGGTTGGTAGAGCCTGAAGATATAGAGACCAGCACTAGTACTGTCTATGTAAATCTGTGGGATTAAAAAGTATCACTATAAAAGCACATCATGACCCTTACAGGTTTAAGACTGAACCTGTGGGATCATCCTGTAATCCCAGCCCCCAGGGAGACATGAGGATAACAAGTTCAAGGTCTGCCTGAGTTTGAGAGTGAGTTCAAGGACAGCCTGGGTAATTGATGACACTTTATGTCAAAAATAAAAAGCCCAAAGAGGACTTCCTAGGCAGCTCCCTGGCAGGTTACTTACCTGTCATGTGTAAGGCCATCTGCTCATTTCACAGTATCATAAATAAGAAAAATAGGAAGGAATCACATGCTACCATCTGATTCTAGGAGAAATCACAGGGGCCCTTATCACTACAGGCTTCCCCCTTGGGCTTAGATGACTGTAAATGTTAACCTGTCCTAGTTAAGTGGAAACATTTAGGTGGACTTAAGTCTTAGTGATAATCACTCTCATGTAAACACTGGAAAGTTGATGTGCAAATCTTTGTTCTTCAATAGGTTTTTCTCTCCCACATCTACTGAAATAGTGGCAGGGAACTAAGGAAGAACCCTTCTGCATCATGTGACTATGAGGAAGTTTGGAATTGGAAGCCCAGGCATCCCTTGCCACTTTGACCTTAGCACATTCTTGAAGGTCTATGGAATACTCACTGTACTAAAAGTGTTGAAAGCAGCAGACCTTGACTTACAGTGTCCATAGAGACCTGCTGCTCTCACAAAACAACAAACAACAACAAAAATAAACAAAACAACCCTATCATCTGTCCCTTCCTAAGATTGGTGTCTTTATTTCCAATGCCATTAGAGTCTTTGGCCTATCTTGATATATTTTACCCCCTCTTGTTTAAATGTGTTAGATCTACTGACATTCCTGATGTCTTGTAGCTTCAAAGGAATGGCTATCAAATCATTGACAATGGAGGAAAACTTTTTTGTCAACCAAAATACAATTTTTCCCTTAAGAATATAGAACACACCACTTTTTTGTATCACAACTAATGATACCTATAATAAATAACAAACCCATAAAAGTGCACACCCCACACGGAAGTGCACACACACACACACACACACCCCTCTGCTCGCAGCCCTTCACAAGCTTCAATCATAGCACTCTCTCCTGGAAGCCCCTCTCACTATTCTCTCCAGCGACACAAAGCTAGACGTTTGATTTAAAGTTCACTCTGTGGAAGGCAAGGACAGATTGGTGGAAAATCTTTCCCATTTATCTTTCATAATAGGGCCTCCAGAGCTTTGGGGTGCGGCACTGACTCCACACACTTGCTTGCTTGTGCTGCATAGTTGTACTATTTGAGCAGTCAAAATTATGCCACAGCCCATTTAGAAGCTCCAAGGACATGAAGGTGGCTTTAAAAATTAGCCAAGAGTACTGAACTTGAAAATAGAATAGTTCTGCAGAACTGGTTACCACTGACACACTGGATAGCTTATTTCAAATAGAAACTTCAAACATTCAGGTTCTTTTTTCTCAGCATCTTGTGTCAAAGAGGGGGGAGGGTATATAAATATGAGCACTTGTAAAATCCCTGAGCACATATTGAACAATATGCATCCATTTACTTGAACCAAAATGAAGAAAAATTGCAAAATTGATCTGCCATTGATTACTAACTTTTCTTACTCAGTCATCAATTTCATTGGCTATTAATCCTTTCAGTGCTTTGAAACCAGAAGAATGGAGGCTTCAGTCACAATATAAAAGAATATGTTTGATTGATACATGTGTGTGTGTGTGTGTGTGTGTGTGTGTGTGTGTAGCTCTAGCTAAGCATTCCTAATGTCACTATCTAATTCTGAATGACAGTCACAATTGATGTTAAATGACAGTAGTGTAACAAAACCTTGAAGAAATCCCCACTGGAAGAGTACTTTGTAAACCAGACTAATAGCCAAGGGAACACAAAGCTTTGCTGAGCAGAATCCCCTGGGTCCCTAAGTCATTGGTCTAAGAAATGAATTATTTTCTGTACACTGAAGTTGCCATCCTTGTCTTCTTGTGACAACTTATTCCTGTCTGGATAGATGCAAAGTGAATTTTTTAGACATGGAGATTGAATAATACTAAGTAACTAATGTTTCTTGCTTTTTATACTGTATTTCATTTATGCCTGTGATTACAATACACATCTCCATGGCACACATCTTTTTCTATATGAGCTTCAAATAACATGCCAAAATGATGGCGGGTTGACAATAACCCAAGAAACTCCGTGTTTGTGCATCTTATCAAAAGCCTTGAGTCCAGCAATGGCCATAGTACACTTCATGCCTTGGGATCATCACCTACAGCAGCTCTGGGTTACAGTTATATATAAATTCCCGAAGTTTCTCAGTTTAACTCAGATTCTACAGGGACACAGGTGGCAAAGCCAATGATCAATCTGTTTTGCTTCAATTACAGAATGTCTTCCATAGTCAAAGATCTTTTCATTGCTTTATATAGAAATATGAGGACAACAAAGGTGAATTAAATGGGACTCTATTTACCCAGAAAACAAAAAGGACATAAAATCAGGAGTTGCTATTAGTGAAAAAGCCTTTGCTTCATCACAGGAAGGCATCAACTACTATTGCATCATCGCTTGAAGGTAACAACCAGCATTGCATCATCACAGGAAGGTAATGTAAGTAAATTTGTTGCAACTCAGTGGGTTTGTTCACAGGTTTGGGCACCAAAGTGTGAGTTTTGCAACTCTAGGGAGAGATGTCCTGACTACCTGGAAGTCAGGCAATACCTGGAGTTGTTTAGCACAGCTCTGATGGCTGGAGCTGCAAAGAGACAGCCCAGTCCTGAATGGGAAGTTTTTCTGACTTCTCGGGAAAGTCAGGACTGGAACTGCTTCAACAGGGAAGGATATCCTGACTGTTCAGGAAAGTCAGGCTATACCTGGTGTGATGAAGGATGGTCTCCCCAGTTTACATAGGATGTCTTGGGGGTAGAGTCAACCAGGGGTTGACTTGGGGCCCAGGTTCTACTGTCCTGCTCTGTGATTGGTTGGTTTCACAAGTCAGTTGGCCAGGGACAGAAATGGCTCTGATCTGACTGAGCCAAACAGTGTTTCTTTCTGCCCTGATCTGAGCCATCTTTCCCTAGTACTGGGCTCCAGGGTCAAGGTGGGTTTCTTTAGCCATCCCATTTTCCCTATAGGTAACAACTAACATCGCATCATCACAGGAGGGCATCGCTTAAATATTGCACCATCAAAGGAAGGCATCAAGCAATATCACAGTATGATTTAGGAGCATCTTTGGGTTAGCAGAGCAGGAAGGGCAAGGTGCACCCAGTGCCCTTCATCCACCCTTCATCCTGCAGATGGTACTGCAAGATACTCACCTGGAGTGTTTCAGTGGTTTTTCCAGTGGGGCTCTGAATTCAAACCAGCTTCCAGTAGAAACAACATGATGACTGAAAACTCTGAATGAGCAAAAGCATCTTCCTGCCATGTCCTCACAGACTTCATCTTTAGTTCTCTACTTCTCATCTGCTGTGTACTCATCACCTACTGACATTTTGTTACTGCAAATGCTGCTTCCTTGCCACAACACTCAGATTCCAGGCTCTGGTTCCAATGCCTGCATGAATCCCTTTAAAGGAGGTCATCCAAAACGAGCCTGCAACCTGTATGTGTGAACTTTTCTGGAGAAAAGCTGCTTCCAGTTAACATGGGCAGCTGTACACATGGTCAGACCGAGAGCTGTCTGGAATTTAGAAATAACTAGAGCTGACTCCAAATGTTAGACCATTCTTCCGTCTCCTAACTTTCTTCTCTGTGGGTTAAAACCACCTTCCCTAAAGGCTGAAATTGTAATGCAAATACGTTTCCTGGAAGGAGAAATAACTCTACCTTACTAATGCATTAGCAAGGATGACTTTTCCTAATCAGAAAAAAAAAAAAAAAAACTTTTCAAATGTAGTGTCCTCAAAGACTGGATGGGTATACCTTCCCAATATTCACCCCATCTTATTTCTTTTTATAATACCAGAGATGACACTTCATCCCCTGTGCATGCTAAATGAGTCTGTATAACTTAACTATACATTCAGTCCTTGAAATACATCATTGTTAAGATTTTTTTTTTTGAGTGAGGGAGAAAAAAAAGTCTGAGCACCCAAAAATAGTGAGTAGAAGATCTACTGTGTCTGATCCAAGTGGCAGATACATAAAAGAATCTTAACCTTGATAACAACCATATGAGGTAGGATTTTTGCATTAATAATTTTTCCTTTTATTGAAACAGATTTTTTTTCTCACATAATATATCCTGATTTGGTCTCCCCCCCCCCCTCTACTCCTCCCAGTTTCTCCCCACCTCCCCTTCCATCTGATTCTTGGTCACCCAAGCCATGTTGGGTATGGGTTCCATCTCATGGAGTAGGCCTTAAGTCAAATCATAAATTGGTTGGTTGCTCCCACAAATTTTGTGCCACCATTGTAGTAGCATATCTTGAAGTTAGGACACCATTGTCTATCCAAAGGTTTGTGGCTGAGTTGGTGTTTACTTTTGTCTTTTGGCAGCATAAAGAGGACCTTCCTTTACCAAAGACACTAGCACCTAGGGGTGAAGGTTCTATGTGGGCATCAGCTCAATTTCTCCATGTTCAGTGAGTTGTTGTCTTCAACAGTTTGTAGAGAGCAACATACAGTCTTGGCAACAGCCTTGGTTGTTTGGGGATTCCCACGGGACCCCAGTGGCCAACAACTCAATCAGATATAACCCAAATCCAGTACTGGGAGCTTTATTTTGTGACAAGAGATGTCCCATTAGGAGTCCATCCTCTCATTATCTGGCAATTTAATTTGGCATATCTTCATATATGTATATTTTAAGAAGCTTCTACTGTATTAGGTTTCCATACTACTCCTCAAATGGTCCTTAATTTTGACTGTCACTCTCTACATTCTTTCCCTATTCTCTCTTTCCCTCCTCTTTTCCTACTTGATATTCCCATTCCGGCACCCCTTCCCTGTCCATCCAGGATTAGCATTCTCACATTACAAACAGAGAAACTGAGGGCCAGGGATTTTAAACACCCTTAATAATAGTTACACAGCCAAGGGTGAAACCTGATTTCTTAAATGCCTGAGTGAGAACTCTGGAAAATATCTGATGGAAGGCAAGTCTCCCATTAAATATGTGAATCAGTGTACCCTCTGCATTTCTCAGTCTTCCCAGTACCAGTGGGAGTTGAGGGAGGAAAACCAAGGAAAATCATTCTCTGAAACAGTGTGGACTATGACTGTGTTCAGCCAAGACTTCATCCCAAGGCACTATTGCAAAAAGTCCCACAACTTACTAGTGAAGGAACTAGTATGCCTTTGATTCTAGTGTTACCCATTCACCACAGTTCATTTGAGTGTACACTGGGATGTGAGCCTTCGGCAGAATATGATTACAATATAAAATGACATGGACTGTGTAAACTGAATACTTCAGAAACCAGTACTTGCTCTTTCTTTTCTCTACTAGAGCAAAGAAAAAACACAAATTCCTCCATTAAGAAATAAGTTAGATATTTAAGACTTTTACCAAGCCACCAGCTTCCAAGAAAGAGTTTTCTAGGTTGAGTCCATGGGATTTTATTTTCCTTACAGTCTGTTACACTTACACCTACTGATAGCTACAGCAGGGATTCATGCAGAAAATACACCTTGTGACTATTTCCTAGGATTATATAGAAAATCAATGTTAATTTTCTAAGCATTCATTTATAATTTAAAATACAGAGTAAACTCATACATCTCCTGGATGTCAAATTCATTAAGAAATAAATGCTAATCAGATTCTCTTCTAAAAGTCTAAATATACTAAAATAAGATTGTAGCACAAAGCTTGTAGAACAATATAATTATTGTAGTCTTCATACAGATGCCTGTTAATTGACTATTGAAATTGAAAAGCATTTCCATAATTAATCTCATGCTATTTTCCAATTATGAGTTTAATATAGAGAAACTGATGCAGCTTCAGTAGCAACTAATGATAGTAACTTGTTTGGGGGAAGGGGATGGAATGTTTTCAGAGACAATCTAGGATAGTTGTCTGATCAATATTTTGCTTCTTGCTATCCTATTCACAAAGGGCATAGAATGAAGGCAGCATGAAAGCATTGTTTCAAGTGTTGAATGGGTTGAAAAAGGTGAAATCTGCAGAGAAGGGAGAGAGAAATCCACTGTAATTAAATGTGCTATAGAGTTTATCCAGACAGCTCAAGACGTGCCCTGAAGCAGAACAGCATGCCAATTGCAATAGATGTTTGTTCCTCAACATGTTAAATCCACCACAGTCCACCCAAGGTGCCAAAGTCTTAAGAGCTGAAAAAATAGATGGTGACCAACTCTTTGTAGTCTGAAGAAAAAACGCTAACAACCATTTGGGTCTATCCAGTGTACCTGAGCGCTTTAATCTGACCAAAAATAATCCAGAGATCATTTGATTTTTACTTTATTGCATCAAGAACACTGAACATGAGATCCATACCCTTAACTATTTTTAAGGTAGCTATCTGCATATGTGACTGGGGACCTAAGGACAAAGTTGTAGTACCTTTTATGACCATTGATTGGGGACTTGCTATTTATCTAGTTTCTGTGAATTGGTCTTCTGTGCTTTGAGTCCGAGTTTAAATATTTTACATCCTTCCTATGATCAGAGTCATGCAGCATTGAGTATATGGGATGAGATTATTTTATTTAGCAGGATTTAGTGAAGGTCAGTCTGTGCTGCTATATATTGTTTAATAGCCTTCTCATTTTAAACAACAGCTCATTGTATAGATTTGTCACACTTTATCAATTCCTACATTGAAGGGGGGTCATGTTGCTTCAAGAGATGGGTTATTTATTGTAAATGGTGCTGTGGTGAACATGGGAAGGCCACTGTCACATGGCAAAAATAAAAATAGATTTTTAAAAAATAATTGTTGGTAAAACTTAGTATCAAAACAAAAACATTTCTTGTTTTTTAAAAATAATGGAGGAAGGAAAGCATAGTCCCAAATAATCTGAGCACACTCCAGTAGAAGTTTACATATCCAAAAAAAAAAATTGGGCAACATAAATTAGTAATGAATGATGGCAGGGGAGATAAAATGTTGGGTGAACAGAGAAAAGGGTTGGATCTGGGAAGAGTTGGGGAAGCATAAACATTATCAAAACCATTGTACAAAATTCTCAAAGAACTGAAAAAAATATTCTAAAAGTTAAGAAAATTATAAAACAGTGAGGGGTGTGAAGATGTTGTTTAGTTGATAGAGATTTCATTTAGATTATACAGATGTTTAGTTGATACAGATGTTGCTTTGTTGATCCAGACCTTGCACAGCCCTGGGACTGATCATCAAAATCTCATAAAACTGGCATGGGGGGCATGCCTACCATCCCAGTACCTAGGAGATGGAGGCAGGAACATCAGAAGTTCAAGGTCCTCTGCAACTACACATGGAATCTGAGGCCAACCTGGACTAAAGGAAAGCCTGTCCCCAAAAGAAACAAAATGGAGGGATTGCTGAATCATCTACTATCTAAATTATTACTTGGAAGGGGAGTATTTATGCTATTTTCTGTAGCATCTATGTGTTTCGCTTTCTCACCAGCCCACATGAAAATTTTCACATGGTAATCAACCTTTATCCTGTTCCTATTTTTTAATAACAGCCATCCTGACAACTCTGAGACATTATCTCATTAAGAATTTGATTTGCATTTCCCTGACCACTGACAACCATGAGGTTATTTTCTCCATATATCTTCTGGCTATTTCTATGTCTTTTTTCTTTTTAAAGAAATGTTTACTTGTCCTTACCTCAGTTTTTAATCAGGCTACGAGTTGTTTTAAACTACTGTACTATAAGAATTCTTTTTTTGTTGTTGAGTTTTGAAGATTATCCTTATATCAGATTAATGGTTTGGAACACCTAATATTGTTAAAATGTCCATATTACTCGAAACAATCTACAGGATGTAGTACCTATCAAACTATCACAGACATTTTTGCTAGAAATAGAAAAAATATAAAATTCACATGGAATCACACAAAACCACAGATTTCCAAATTGATCTTAAGAAAGAACAGACCTAGAGATACACTATTTTCTGATTTCAAAGTATAGTATGAAGCTATAGTTACTAAGGTGGTATGATTCTGATGTCAAAATAGACCCATGAACCACTGACACAGAGCAGAAACTTCAGCAAGCATTCCATACAACTAGTACTCAACAATGACATCAAGAAAACATTGGGAAAATGATAGCCTCTTTGGGAAATGCTGGGAATTTTCTAGTTCCGTTTTCAAAATAACGCTTTTGGAGCATTAACATTATACACAAAAAGAAATGCAAATGACCTGACTGAAGGAAAAAAAAAACATGCCATGAAAGTGTAAAATCCTCAGAAAGAAGTGTAGAAGAAAAGCTTCATGGTGTTGGCCTCGGCAATAATTTCATGGATCTGATACCAAAAGCATAGGCAGTGAGAGCAAAAATAGACGAGTGGGATAGCATCAAGCTGAAGAGCAGCAGAGGGAACAGAGCCTACAGAAGGGGAGAAAATGTGGCGTGCCTGATTTTAGTCTTCAAAGATAGTCACTCAAAAAGCCAAAAACGCCCAGGAAAAGAGAGGCATGGAGACTGACATGTCTTCAGGAAAACATGACCTACCATCAACTCTGAAGCAAATGAATTAGTCTAATACACACTTTGGGTCACCATCTAGAAGTTTCTGTGACACTATGGAGTAGAGAAACTAGGCAGAGGAGCAGAGGGCACCTTCCCAAGAGTCTCCCGGGGCTTCTGTCTTTGCCATTGGAGAGGCCTGTGATTGGTACAACTTGGGAAAAACTTGGGAAGAGATGTGGAGACTCTGCTCAGGTTCACTTCCAGCAAGGCCTGGTCATTATTTTTAACACAAGTTAGTTGCCAGAGTTTGTTTCAAATGCAAAGGTATCCCAGCTAGATGCAGGGCATAGAGACAAGGAAATATGTAGACCCAGATTCAGGACTCCAATTTCCTGTTCAGTTCTCAGTTCTGTGCTGTTTGGATAACTCAATTTTCCATCTGCGTAGAGATCAAATTAAACACTTGTTCATTTCCTCGCTACTCTACCTAGTATTGAGTATTTGTCTGTTGTCCAGGAGAATGGCCACTGGGTTAGCCAATAAAGAAGGGAAAAAACATTTTTCTCTCTTAACATGTAATTTCCATCTTTTGTTCTTAGGTTGCCTCACACAGTCTCATGCCTTTTACGATGAGTTATCCTGTCCTCTCTGAGCCTGGATGTTGACGTCCTGACCTTTCAGAAGCCAGGATGAGAACTGAGGACTTATCTGGGACAAGGACATCGCAAATGAAATTGGTTAAGCTCAGATCACTGTAGCATAAGCCTGTACCCTTATCTGGCACAGCTGGTGTCTTCATATGAAATGAGAAATGTGGATGCAGAGAAAGATACACACAGGAAGAGTGACATTTGAAGATGTAGCTGACACTACCAAAGTTCTCCAAGACGCTAGGAGAGGAGCCCGGGACAGACCCTTTCATAGCACCTTCAGAAGGAGCCTGGCCTGGCTAGTTCCTTGATCTTAGATGCCCAACCTGTAGAATGATAAGCATTAATTAGGTATGCCTCCATGTATAGTGCTTTCCTACTAAACTCAAATCAACAATTCTCACTCAACTTTTTTCTTAGAACCAAGGTCTTCAACTTCCTTCTTCAGATCACATTGAACATTTTTGCCAAGCTTGGAGACCTTTTCCATAAACCCACATGGCCTTTTGCCATTCAATTTTAGTAAGCAGGGCATAGGGTTAAGCCATTAACTTCTCTATTCAATCACAGAAATTAAATTTAAGTCCTTCTCTGTATATACTCTCTTCTATTACCTAAGATGCAAAATCTATTTAAACATCACAACAGCAACAGCAGATGACTTAGTTGTAATAAATCAGACGTCCTGGAACGGACACCGGGCATTACAACATTTCCAGGACAAAACTTTGCCTCTCAAATATTGCTGAGCATTTTCTGTTGGGCTGCATGCCAGATCCTTCTGCAGAATATTGAACTGGATCTATTGAGATTTGATGTGCCTGTCCATTAGATTAGATGTTGTACCCACCACTTTACTCCCCTATGAAGTGACAAGTCTAACATTACTTTTAGAAATTAAGCTTGAGATCTAAGCTAGAGGGTGTCAGCCACTTACATTTTAAAAAATCTAAATAAAAGTATAATGCAGAGCAGTGTAAGGAAAACATGATTTAATTCATAATTTAGGTTGAACAGAGACTGAGAAACTGAAAAGCCCCTTTCATCCAGGTACTTAAAGGCCCTTGGGGAAGAGAATCATTTCTTGTTACCTAAAGTGGACATACAAATTCATAGCTTAAGATGAGCATTAAACAACAGAGACAGATCTGACAAGGGGTTATCTCTTGATCGGTGTTTCTCAAATTTTCCTCAGCAAAAATAATTTTGTAAACATTGGGAACATTCAGATGGCCTGGAGTTTTTTAGATAGGAAGTGAATAGGAGAGAATAATTGACTCAACTGTCATAGCCATGTGTTTACTCGATGCTTGATAGGGAATTTGGAGATAAACTTACCAGAAACTTCTGAACAGCTAAGCTTTAGTGTGACTTTTCCTGTCTACTCATCCCAGATGAGGCAAAGGTGATAGGCCAAAGAAACAACCCGCTGAAGTTCAGCGTGGTGCACTCATGTGTCTATTCAGGCTCCGGTTAGGAACACAGATGAGGTGGTGCTTACATCTATTGGGAGAGACTCAAAGACAGCCAGGACACTAGAAGCCCACCAGCCTGGGTGATGACTCGGGAAAGCTGCCATCTATGGAGCTCCCTGCCCATGCCGCAGGTGTGCCAGCAGGTCAGAGAGCCTCTTGCATGTAGCTCTGCCAATCGAGAGCCTCCTTTCCTCAGCAATCATTTACTGCTTCCATAACCTTGAGGATGGACCTTGTGATTCCTGTAAGTTTCAGCTTCCGTGGGCTTGTGAGGTTTTATTTACTTCTTGGATCTCATGGACGCCCTCCTTTCCTCCAGGAGGGCTGTCCAATTTAGAGGAAATTGCTACACATCAACATAGGCATTATAGGAATTACTAGAAACATCATCTCTCATGTACTCACCCAAGGACTCACCACCCCAGAGCTGCAAAGTATTGCCCAATCACTGATTATTAGACTAGCTTTAAAATAACTGAAGATGCTTCCATTTCATTTTTGTCATTTGGTTTTCTTTCCTCTGCATACTGCTGTCTGCTCGTGGCATTCCTCGGGACTTTGATCTGCCAAATCTTCACTGCACTGGTATAATCATCACTGTTAGTCTGCTGAGGAGTTTCTGCTGGAGTTTTCCTTCCTCCGAGAATGCCACCTTGTGGTCCTTCCATTGGCTTTCCTCTGCTGCCTTTAGGTAACTTTCCTGTGAAGCCCTAAGGCTCTGTTGGATCCCATGACATCTTCAACTGGACTTGAGGGGCTCTTCCTAAACGACTCTTAGAAAACAGTCTTCTTGCTTTTTCCTGAGGTGCAGAAGCTTGATCTCTTGTGAACAGCTTTGCCCAAAGCTGTACTCAAAGTTAAGACACTCAAGATGCTCTTAGCCTGGCAGTGGGCACAGAATGCACAGAGGAATCACACTTATAGAACCTTTCCTCTTTGTACATTGATTATATCTCAGGTGTTTACTACAGTGAGGCAAAACTGGCTAACACAGGTAGAGATTGCCAAAATTATGCTTAAATTATAAGTACATTACTTATGGGAAACATTGAGTCATCTGTAATTCCTACTTCCCAAATTATTAGGAGCATAAGACATCACTGGAAGGCTACAAAATGAAAGCAGACATTAGTGGAGCAAAAATATAATTTGAATGTTCAAATAGCAATTCCGTTTTTCTGCTATTAATGTATTCCCCAAAGATCCAATACAAGGCATCATGTGCTATGGGACTAAGATTAAAATGAATGTTCAAATGCTACTCTCATTTCTTTATTGACTTATGATCTCTACATTTCTACCTGACCATATTTACCTTTATACTTCCAGCATGAGACATGGAATCCTTCCTCAGCAGATACCAACTGATATATAAGAGAAATGTATGTAAGTGACATGGTTTTCAAAGTCTATGACAGCAGTTAGCATTGATCTGAAGCAAGTATGCTAAGCTACCTGTGAATTGGCACATGCTTGAATTCAGCCTCAGAAATAAGAAAATGAGGGACTTATGGACTCATCCAAGTGAAATTGTTAATTATAATAAAACAAACAACATGTTTAAATGCTCTGGAAACTGTCGTAAGAGAAAAACATCAAAACAGAACCAATGTATGACTACTTGAGAAAAAGAATTTCAATAAGGAAGTTCAAGAGTTTGTGATATGTGAACCAAGGCCACATCCTCTGACCTCTTACCAATACTAAAGCATCCACTCCACTCTGAACTGCTGCAGCAATGAACATGGGCCCTTTTTTTCTGGAGCTGGATTCAGACAGCTTTCTTTTCAGAAGGAGCATGCCTTCAGTATTTCTCGGCCACACCACATACCTGCTATTAAGGCTATGTTCTGGATGAGTGGGAATGAGTGTTAAGTTTATATAGTTTTCCTGGGTAGTTGCCTTCTGAAGAATGTGGGCTATGCCTTGGGCACAGCATGAAGAGAATCCTGGGAGTTGCTCTGCCCTAGCTGGGGAGTTGGTATTCCACACAACAGATCAGGTGGAAATTGAGAGGACTTGCTACTCCTGTCCTTAGCACAGGTGCACACCTCCCAAAAAGAAGGTTGCCACTCAAAGAAGCTTCTCAGATCATGCTCCAAAGCCATGACTCAAGTAATTTCATTTGGTGGGGGGAAATAAGCCATAAACAGACCCAATCTATATGCAAAAGAACTGATTTCATTTGGAACAGAGTGTAGGGAAGTTCAGACCTGAGGATGTTCTTGAGAGTAGTGGCTGTGGCTGTGAAAGTTAACTGACAAGGAGCTCATGAACTTGATGATGATAACTGGAAAGGAAAAAGTAATGTGACCTCTATTGTCAGATGGTATGACCTTACACATAGAAAATCCCGAGGAATCCACTCAAAATAGCCAGGAATGATGCTAAGCTCAGCAAGATTGCACATATAAGAGTAATATGCTGAAAATCAATTGTAGTATTTTTGTACACTATTTTTGTATCTGAAACAAACAATCTGAAATCAATTAAGAAGATAATTCCTTTTGCAATAGCATAAAAATAATGTTTAAGGATAATTTTTTTTAAAGTATACTCTGAGATCTACAAGTATTATTGAAACAAATTAAGGAATACCTAAGTAAATAAATCCATCCTATATTCACCAGTCTGAAGTGTGAATCTATTTAGTCTTATCAATATAAACCAGGAGTCAAATATAGGGATAATAACCTGAAAGATCAGAGAAGCAAAGGAGCAGCCACTAGTGACTTCCTACCTCTTCAGATCCTGAGACTGAAAGTGGAGGGCCAAGATCCTGTCTCCACCTGCCTTATTTTCCTGTCTCGGCCTCCCAAATGCTGAGATCAAAGGTGTGAGCCTCCGAAGTATTGGGATCAAAGGTGTGAGCCACCACTGCCCAGCTTCTATGGCTAACTAGTGGATAGCTTCACCCTCAGATCTCTAGGCAAGCTTTGTCAGAACACAAAATATTACACATTTCCCCCTTTCTGCCCAAACAAAAAGCATAGGTTTTTAACTGGCATAGAAAAACTATATATAACAAGTACAATAACTATATACAAATATATACAGACAACAATTTTATTAACAATGCCTAGTCCATAGCATTTGACAAATTCAGAGAAAATACTCCATTATCTATCCTATCTTGGTGGGTCTAAAGTGTTGTACCTAATTCACTTTCTATCCTAACTTATATTACCACATTTCTATATCCCTCCTTTTCTTTTTACAATGACATCCCTAAATAGAATCTCCTTTGTTCAGCTTCTTTCTTCAGCATTACCAATAACAACTTGTTCCCAACCCCCCTTGAATGATAATAAATATCTATGTCCCATCTTTTGGGAATATGGGCATAGTTCTCTAGATTACTTCCTGCCGATTGAGGGTGCTGGTAATCTTTAAGGGACCCTGAGAAAATTCAGGATTGTGGTCAAGTCCTGACTGGAGTACTCTGTGAGACTGGATCATCTCAGTCAGTTGCCTTGAAGCTGTTCTGGATGTAGAACTCAGAGGAAACTGTGACAGAGGTGTTTTGAAATGTTGGATCATCTGGGCCATCTGCTCCCATCAGAGATTTTTCAGAGGGGGTCTTTCTTGATCAAACCTGATTTTTCTTAACACAGAATGAATCCACAGTTTCTTATTTGCTGTGGAAATAAAGCAGAAACTCTTTCCCAAAGTAACATATCTTTTGACTTAAAATTTGAAGTCAAGATATTGTTAAAATATAGGTTGGTTTAATTTAGTAGTTTTCATAATCAAATGTCTCATTTATCTCAGTTACCATTTGCCCATTAATGTCAAAAAATCCAAAGACAACACAATAAAATATAGAGTTCAGACTCTGCATTTTCCATCTTTACATGGTTTATCATATTTTTATCACTGTATTCCATCTTTAAGGAGTTTACTATTATTTTTAAATCATTTTTAAAGCTATGATTGTTTATACCATTTCTCATCTTTATCTGAAGCCTACACATATTTTACAAACATACTGTAAACCATTTAGAGGTTTAATTTTTTTATCTGAATCTATCTTTATTGCATATCTCTATCTTTTTTCTGACTACATGAGTCTTTAAAATGCTAAGCGGTATGGATACCTCCACCTCTGCCCTGACAACTGGCTCTGCACTGCCTGGTTCCCTTAGAGCCCAGCTTCATAGGTCAGATGACTAAACATTACAAAGAAGACACTAAACTTACCTATAGAGTTAACATAATCAAGAACCTAGCTGGTTTCTTTGCAGAAACTGATGAAGTCATCTTAAAATATACATGGAATTGCAAGGAACCTAAAATATCTGAAGTGGTTAATCATCTGATGCGGAACAATTCAGCCTTCTCAGTTTCAAATTTACGTGAAAGCGATGGCATTCAAGACAGTGTGGTTATGGCACCAGGAGAGTCATATAGATCACTGGAGTATGGGGGAGAGAGAGAAAATATGAGACTATTCAAACACTTATGACCAACTGATGTTTTACCAGATACCTGAAGTAAGACCTGAAACTATGAAACTTAAAGAAGAAAGTAAGTGTTAATCTGCATGACCTCGGATATCAAAACCATGAAAAACAAGAGAATAATAAAATAAATCGGGATTCATGAAAACTACATTTTTAAGTGGATGCCATCAAGAAAATGAAGTATTTGTGAAATGGAAAACACATTTACTATTTACCTTATAAGACATGTGTGTCTGAGATTATAAAATAACTCTTAACATATGTAAGTGATTACTAAATTAAATGAGAAGGAACTTGGAATATACATTTCTCTGAGGAATATCTGTTCAATAAGTATATGAAAAGACTTTTACATCATTACCCAGAAGAGAATGCAGATCAAACCCACAACGAGACACTGTTTAGTACTCACTATGGAGGACAGAGAAGAAAAAGTCAGATAATAATGAAGTACTTGTGAGCAAACATAACTTGCAAATTGTGCTGTTTTTATAGTCACAATGGAGCAGTCGTTTTGTACAGTAGTCTGGCATTCTCTCTAACAATTAAGCTCAGAGTTACTATACCGACACGTGTGTTCCTAGGTGCATACCCAAGAGAAATCAAATATTTGTCTACACTAAAACATGCTAATAATATTTTTTATATTATTTCCATTAGCTGTAATAGATGGAAACACCTCCAGCCTATCAGAAGGCAAGCAGCCAAACAAACCCCCATACACCATACTGTGAAATATTATTTGGTAATGCAAAGGAGTCACTCCAGTACATGTCGCATGTATGAATACATATGCTTTCATGGGATCATGAGAACATTATTATGATTCTGTTGTAGGTAAAATTCAGAATAAAGAAACATATGAAGATGGGTTAGTGATTGTTTAAACATGAGGGTGTTGGAATGTAGTGGGTGGCAGGTAAAATGTAGTTTGGTCTGGAGTAATCAGACTACTTTAAAGTTAACTATTTTCATGGTTGTGTCTATCAGTGTATATACCAAAAATGGTTGTGCACTGTAAGTGAGTAAATTGTATGGTCTCTGAATATATCTCATCAACTCTGTTTATAAAGATCCATTAGAATGAAGGTTCCATTACATAGCATTTAAAGGCTAATGCAACCTCATCAAAATACCCAGAAATGAACTTCTTTAATATGTGAAGAAATTATTAAACTGTAATATACAGTGAACCCTTTGGCTAACAGAATTTCCTTGCATTATTGTTATAAGTGATGCCATCTAATACCCATTGTGTTATTTAAAATGGAGAGACAATCACTTCTACTTCATTGAAAATCTATATTGTTGATATTAGCCTTAATGGTTTCTTTTCTTAGCAGAAAGGTTATTTAGGGAACAGTGTGTTCACCATGTGGTTTTATAGTCCTCATAAATGCATTCTATTTTGTCATACATCTTCATGTCATTTCTTCTAAAAGTGCCATGTTAAATGAAATTTGGACCCTTATTTTTCCAATTATAGGAGGAGATGATTTTACAGAAACAAGAGGATTCTGTGTAGGGCTTGGATTGTAATTCTAACAGTTGGTAAATATATTTCTCGCTATCTGTAAAACTTAATGGCTTTTTTCATTGATTGTATTATCTTGCTGCTGTCGATTTTAAACCCCAGTGCTTGTCGGTTTCAGAAAACTATGTCTGAGGAAGAAATGGCATGACATTGGCATGGCAAGGCTGGGTATTGTCTCCCAGCTTTACCAAGTCACCATCCACAGGAACAGGGTTGCCGTTGCTCTCATCTTTACTCAACCATCATGTGGAAATGCAAAAGCTAAAGAAACACCCCATCCAGTCTCCTAGACAGCTTTGAATATGAGAATGGTGTCTGTTCTCTCCAGGTAAGACTGTTAGCTGCAGGGACTCCATTTGAGGGGAAGCATAGAATATTGAATGACACATGTCGCAAAGAAGAGAGGTAAGGATGCTTGTGAACAAGAACTGTGAGAATTACTACCCTGATTCTGGTCTACAATCTCCATCATGATCTGTTACTTAGCCATCTTGAGCGTAACAGGATTTGGTAAGCTGTATGCCTTGTCTCAGGCACTGACGACCTACGTTTACATCACTCTAGCCTGGCAAGGGAGGGAGCTTACCTCACATTTTAGAAGCAGCAGGAAGAGTCAGATGAGAAATATTTAATGATTATTAATAATAAATAGTCAGCCATGGTTTCTGAAGTCCACCCTATCTCATGTTCTCATCCATTCCTGGCCTGAAATGTAAGAATCAAATGTCATTTTTCCCTTCTTTTGGCAAATGAGATTTTTTTAGACATCATTGCTTTGTGACTTTCAGCATATGTGGCATAATCCAAAAGAAAATAATCAATGAGCCTTCTCAGGCCCTCAAAATCCCCAGACCAAATAGTGTTGAATCAAAGTAGCTCAGGCTAAATCAGATGAAAAGGTCAAAGACCAACTATGTAATCATATGAGACTCGGGGAGGGTGTGAGTGATGGAGCATGGCTCAGGAGTGGCCCCCACTAGACACTGGGCTCATTCCCAGGTTAGGGTCTGAGGTCTGGAATTTGAATTTCTGCCGATTGTGAGGTAATTGATTGATAGTGACACAGTGACGATGTAGGCTCCTTTCTTTTTCCCAATCATTCAGTCTGGAAACATTCACCATCAGGTCAGAGTTTGGGGAGGACCATAGGGAACAGGTCATTAGCACTCTGAGACACAAGCACCCACTGACCAGTGCTATCACACGATGATTCAAATGAAACTGTGAGAAGTCATTAGTGCCATCGCACTAAAGTCAACCAGCCTGACCTTGGCTATACTGAGAGCTAATTACAGATGATTCCAGGTTGCAGTTTAACCCTTCCCTGCTTCTCTCTCTCTCTCTCTCTCTCTCTCTCTCTCTCTCTCTCTCTCTCTCTCTCTCTCCTGTTCTCAAAGCAATTACTGAATTTGCTCTTTCATGTTACCTGGCAAGTTGCTAGAAATTTAAATATTACCAGCCACCCCTAGGTGATTGAATAAGAATTCTAGGGATGGAGGCCAGCTCTGTGCTTTCACAAAACCTCCAGGTTCTTCCTAATGTCTACTGATATGCTAGGATGATTTTGCTTTACCGTAACCACTGGTTTCTCCAAAACTTCAACACACATCAGGATACAAAACTATTCCCCCAACTAAGATTCTAATTACTCACCATACAGCCTGAGTATTCAAATAAATTGTCTGCATTCTAATTGTCTTTGAAATGGCTACAGTGAAGGAAGTCCTATTAAGACTCTAATATATGAACAACCTACTGTGTCTGTCACTATCTCATAAACTTAAGCATCTAGGGGTAAGATGTTCATTCAGATACTTGTCAAATAGTGCCATGCAGCTAATAACTCTTGGCTGTCATCATCATGGGCACTGGGACATTTTCTTAAAGTGGGTTTTGCACATTTTAATTAAGTCCGAACACCACCCACTTCCTTCCTCTGAAGTTTGGATAACGTCCTCAGCTCAGAACTGTGGTCTTTTTCATAAAGGTCAGTGCTTGGGGGAAGCATAGGAATGTCTTGCTTCATAGTCTAAGATCTGGAGATCCTGCTTTCATTATTTAAATCTCAGTTCTAGTCTCTTGATGACTCTGCAGATGCTAGCTCACCGGATTTCTGCTACTTTTTTTTCACCCACTTTAGCTCATCTGAGAAGCTCTTTCTCAGCAAGTTTTCCTTCAAGTTCTATTGTCTGATTTAGTGTAATCAGCCAAAGGGGCTTACATGGGATTAGAACATTAGCATTCTCTTCCACCACGGTGGGAGAGAAACCCCTGCATCTGGTTAATTTACGGTAACAATGCAACTAACTATTGGAACGCTAATGACAGCCCAGAGACCCCCTTCAGGATGCTTCTGCCTATATGGAAGGTATGAGCTTAAGGACAGCAGAAGGATCTGCTTTCAAGCAATGTTAAACCAACAACATTGCCTTTGGGCTACATTCATACAGGAGAGACAGTGAAGCTGTGCTGTGGGCAGGAAGGCCAGCGGACCAGACTCCAAACCTCTTGTGCAGGTTCCATCTCAGCCCTGCACTTTTCCTTTTTATTACTTCCGCACATCTTCAACACTCCCCGGTACCCTCCCAGGAAAGCATCTGAATGATTTGTTTTCATAGAGAATGAACCGGTGCCCCTGTGAACAGGATGTGAGCTGATTGACACTTCCAGAATTAAAATAGAAAGCCCTAAAGGGAACCATTTGGTAAGGTGAACTCTGTTCAAAATATGGTCAAAGGAATCAGGCTTGTTTAATTTAAGGGGAGATGAAGGGTTTTATTTTATTAGCAAAGTATCCTGCTCCCACTTAAGACTCCTTTTTATCTCTGAACTGTAATACTGAGCAGTGTTCTGGCTTGGCCACAACAATGATGTTTTATCAAACTTAGGGAAGGTATTCAAGCTTGCAAATAATATTTATTTATTTGTTTGTTTGTTTGTTTGTTTATTTTTGTTTTCCTTTGAAACAGAGTCTCACTTTGCAGCAGCCCTAGCTAGCTAGAACTCACTAGGTAGACAAAGCTGGACCTGAACTCACAGAGATACCCCTCTGGAGTGCTGGGATTAAAGGCATGTGCCACCATATCAGTCCCTGCCTGCAAGGAGTATTTGTGACTCCCTCCTTACCTTTAATTTCATCCACCTTAATTGGTCAGTCACTCTCAATCTTTTATTTTTGGGGGCCATTTTCACTAGGTTTGACAAAAAACTTCTTTGTGCAGTGTCCCACTTTAATTCTGTGTCAATGTCCTTGAAACCCCCATGCTCTATAAAAATATACATACTAAAATAGCAGGCATGGTAGCTGAGTTCATGCTTGGAATTCCTGAACCCAGGAGGCTGAGGCAAGAGCATTGGTATGACTCGAAGTTTCATCTGCAGAGTGGAAACTCTGTCTCAAAAACAAAGCAACCTATGAAACTTGGGGGGAAATTAGCAATAAAAGCTAGCAATTAATTCTTCCCTGGCATTTATCAGAGATTCATTCTGAAAATCATTGGAGCCTTCTGCATCTGGGTTCACATACCTTTCCATGGAGTAAAAAGTCTTGGAGAACATTTGCTTCCACAGAAACCAGTTTTGTTAACATGAACGATATAATCTGGAGGGCTCCCCAATGATCATTTTTGGTTCACATGAAAAATAAAATGTCTTTGAACTTTCTTTGTCTAAACTTACAGCTTCATCATAGTACACCAATGTTCAAATGCCCTGTAGACATGTCACAGAGATGCAAACACTCAGGGATATTGCAGAAGGAGCAGATTAGTAATCATCTGAGAGTTGGGGCTTGCCAAAGAGAGGTAGGCAGAAGTCTTCCAACAAGTTTTCTAGGTTATCCTAATGCAGCTACAGACTTAGGACAACTGGCATACAAAGAATGTCATTATTTCACTTTTCCTTCCATGTGTCCATAGATTGATAACATTTCCACTTCATTGTGGGAAAGCTGGTTCCTGATGTTGATAGAACATTACTGAGATAGAGAACTCATGATTTATCAACAACATACCACTTAAACTGATATGATGTCCCTATTGATCAATTGCCCTTGAACCCAGTCTCAATAGAAAATAAAAACAAAGTACACAAAGAAAGAAAGAAAGAAAGAAAGAAAGAAAGAAAGAAAGAAAGAAAGAAAGAAAGAAAGAAAGAAAAAACCCTGAGTGGTAGCTCAGATGGCTAGACCAAAATTATTCGGTTCAGTAAGGCAACACTAGCTTTAGGGTACAACTGAGTCTGAGAAGTCACTTTGTACCCCAGAACCTCTCACCTCTCACCTCCAAATCAAATTAAATAATAACCCCATACCAGACTTTTTCTTTGGGGCCACCAACAAGCTCCCAAGTCATGACACAGAGACTGCTTATTAGGTTGAATGCTCTGCCTAGCTTAGGCTTGTTTCTGGCTAGCTCTTTTAACTTAAATTAACCTGTTTCTCTTTCTTTGCCTTTTGCCTTCAGGGCTTTTAACTTCTTTCTGTATATCTGACTTTCACTGCTTCTTGTGTCTACCCAGGCATCTCCCTCATTCCCTTCTCTCTTCTTCTCTCTCTTTCTAGATTTCTCCTCCTATTTATTCTGTCTGCCCGCCAGCCTCACCAATCCCTCATCTGCCTAGCTATTGACCATTCAGCTCTTTATTAGACCAATCAGGTGCCTTAGGAAGGCAAGATGAAACAAAAGCAATGTATCTTTACATAATTCAACAGTTGTAGCATAAACAAAAGTAACACACCTTTACACAGTTAAAGTGAAATTCTGCAGTATGAACAAATATAGCACGAATCTTAAAAGGTCTTATTAATAAAAACAAATCTCTAGCTGGGTATTGAGGTGACTGCTGAATGATCAGAAAAGCAGAACAAGCCACAGCCATCTCACCTTGCCAATTCCTTAGTTGATCCTGTTTCCTCAGACTGGAAGCCTCTGAGTCCTCATCCAGAATGAATCTCAGCTGAACTGCTGCTCAAAAGCCTAAAAACTTAATCAGCCCTAGTTCCTGGTTTTCATGCCTTAAATACCTTTCTGCTTTCTGCCATCACTTCCTGGGATTAAAGGCATGAGTCACCATGCCTGGCTGTTTCCAGTGTGACTTTAAACTCACTGAGATCTGGATGAATCTCTGTCTCCCAAGTGATAGGATTACAGGTGTGTGCCATGATTTTCTGGCCTCTATGTCTGTCTAGTGGCTGTCCTGTTCTCTGACCCCAGATAAATTTATTAGGGTGCATGATATATTGGGAAACACAATATCACCACAAACAAATGTAACACATCTTTGCCTAGTTAAAATAATATTCTATAACATAACCCCTATCACAGAGTGCCAGGGTGTCTAATGAGTAAAATGGTGGGGTGAGACATTAGCATGCCTTAGATGTTTGAGTAATTTATACTATTTTGTTTTCCACATAAGACACTCCAGAAAGAGAAAATAAAAGTAGCAGCTGAATAATTCTGATTATAGATTTCATTCAAGATCACTCTAGGCTTTTTGATTTTGTATATTTGTTTGTTTGTTTATTTGTTCCATGCCCAGTGCTCACTGGTTCTGACTTCTCTGGGGCTAAAATATATAAAGTGAATCAAATTAAATGTAAAAACTCTTACTAGTGGAATTGATGTTGATGAATGTACTGTCTACAAAGTCATCAGTAGATGTCTTAGAAATGAAATAAATCATTTAATAATTATGAAGATGCCCTAATTATTATAATCTTATAAAATTTCTTAGTCGTTATACAAATCATAGCAATTTCTTTTAAGTGTCTACCAATACCATAGCAAGGAAAAAAATCCTATGGGTGCTAAAGTGTAGTTCTGTTAGCATTTGTAGAAACACTTTAATGCCATATCTGTAAAAGCAGAGGCAGTGTCTACCATGGCCAGAGGATGTGGCATAGAACAAAGTATTTGCCCAATAAATACATGTTGAATAAACAAATGTCATGATAACTCAAAGTATGCCATAATGTTAATACTGGCAAACCAATTAACTTATTAATTTCATTTTGCAAATAAAGCCTGAAAAAATGTAAAGTAACAGGCACCAAGATTCAGAAAAGTAAAGGCCAGCCACTTAAAATTACTTACTGGCAGAGCATTGGAATTTAATGACTTACTCAGAATTTACAGGACACAGTCTGCTCTGATATATTTATAGACTATGAAGGAGCTATCTTCCAAATGTGGCTTTTTTGCCCTTGAAGTTCATGTTTGGGTCTATGTGCAGATGGCTGCCAATATATGTGTTAATCAAAACACTGGAATCAGCAGGTTCCCTGTAGTAGTTTCAGGAGAGAATAAAATTTAACAGAAAATTTCCTGTGTGTTTTATCACGGCTGAAATCTGTGTACTGTATTATTCTTACTTAAATTCATGGCTTCAGGAGCTGGAGAGATGCACGGGTGGTTATGATCTCTTGCTGTTCTTGCAGAGGACCAGGGTTTGGTTCTCAGTACCCACAGGGGTACTTTCTTTTTAGCTTGAATTTGCTTTTTAAATTTTGTAGGCAGGAAGAGTTATATGCCCAACATGGAGACCCAACTCTTTCAGAGATGTTTTTACTTATTTTATTACATATTCATTTGCATGTTTTGAGACAGAATTTCTTATGTAGCCAACATGGCCTTAAACTCTCAACTCTTCTGTCTCAGCCTCTTGAGATTATAGGTGTGCACTGCCAAACCCACCTAACTTTTCTTACAATCATTCAGTACATTCTCCCTGGCATGAGTGAGTTTGGTCCCAGTTCAACTGGGAGATCTCAAAATCTCTATCATCTTTCTAAGCAGTTTAAAAGAATCAGGAGTAGTTAAAATTTAGAAACTGCATTAAATGTAATTCATTTAAATCTGAGGTTCTGGGAAAGAATTTTTTCAGCTGAGAGCTGAGCTTGTGGGTAAGAAAAAAAATTGCATGATCATCTTCCACTTCAGTGCATTTGAAATGGAGGAAATATCTCATTCGATTTCACTCAAATTATGCTCTGGCTCCTTGTGAATGATATATGCTATTTGAGAAAATGAAGGAGATGATCCACTCTCAGTTAACAGTCCATGAAGAGAGAGAGAGAGAGAGAGAATGTGTGTGTGCATGTGTCTGTGTATATGTCTGTATGTATATGTGTGCGTGTGTGTGTGTGTGTGTGTGTGTGTGTGTGTGTGTGTGTGTGTGTACTTGCACTTGCACAAAGGACCTGGCTCACTTTATAAAAGACCAAAGCTATGATTGTAGTTTAGGGTAGGAAAAGCTTTATGGCTAAGCTCGGTAAGAGTGGTCTTAGGGAGTCATGGATTTCCAGCAGCTGCCATCTTGATTAATTTAGACTTTCTGTGTACATGGACCCTTGAATTACTGTTTGGTAGCTTTGGTTAGGAGAGCTGAAAATTTTAAGTTAGTATGGTATGTCTAAATCAGTCGGGGTTTTTAATTAAAGTGAAAAAAGGCTGTACTAGGCAGTCAGGGGACAATAAAACATACATCAGACAAAACCTTTTGTCCTGAACTTTGGTCCCAGAAAATGGTGGGAGTATGTCCTTAGACACGGGGGTCTCTGCAAAACATGCCAGCATGTCAGGGCCATGAGGTATGATTTGATGACTACTGTCCTCCCAACCCTGTACTCACCAGGTCAGGGCTGGATCATGAGGAGGTGGCTATGATCAGCTGTCTGCCTGTCAAGATCTTCTCTTCTTCCTTAGGAGCTTTGTGTACCACCAGGTCTTTCCAGTCCCCACCCTTGCTCAGTGCTGTCATTGTATCTAATTTCTTAAATCTTTTACTTATTTTTTTTTTAAAAAGTAGGGCAGTGTGCAGGTGTGGGGAGATTGGCACCCATTCTTCTATAACCCCAGATGAACCATTTGTGCTTTAATTGATCCTACAAAAATACTTAAGAATATTAAAATATGCATTTATCTATGGAGGCACCTCACACTATGATTAGACATAGAAAGCAGGGAATTTCTATAAAGCACAGGTTCACTTTAAAATCTTTTGAAATCATTGTTCTACCTTTTCATAATTGGCCACTAATTTTTTCATTCAACAGTTTTTAAAAAGACACTGTACTAGCTTCTTTTTGGTGGTGTAACTAACCAATATAAGCCCAGTAGTTTTAGACAGTGAATATTCATTCTCTTAGAATTTGGAGGTCAGAAGTTCAAATTGGTTTTTTTTTTTTTTTTTTTTTTTTGGACTAAGGTCAAGGAGTCTGCATGCTAGGATCCTTCTGGAAGTTAGAAGAGCCTATTTCATTACCTTTCCCAGTTACCAGTGCCTGCCTCAGTCCTTGGCTTTTAACCCCTCCCTCCTCCCTCACAGTGCCTAGTTCAGTCGTTGCTTCCTTCATAATCACCTTCCTCTCCACCCTCACTCCTTTTGTCTGACTCTGACCTCAATGGGTTGGTTATACAGGGGCCACCTGAGCAGTCCAGGGGTCTCTCATCTAGAGGATCTTATTTCATCATCTGTAATGACCCTCTTCCCCATGCAAAGTCCTGATTACAAAGGATTAGGACACTGTCATGTTTAAGGATCTCTATTAGCCCACCATGGCATGATCTAAAAGACCTAGTGCTTGGCAGTTACTGCAAGCCAGGCAAATCCCATCAGACTCACATCCACCCCAATGCCCAATGTTTTTGGAGTTTCATAAGGAAGATGAGCATGATGGAGCAGATTCAGCTAAAGGGAGCTGGTGCACCAAGGTCAATATGGATGGGATGCCACGGCTGTCCAGAAATGATGACATCAGTCCCTTGTGAGGGCAAATGGAAGTCTCCTCCCTAAAGGGGCATTTGTATCTTTCCAGAAAACTGATGCAGCAAGAAGGACTGGAAAGTCCTAGAACTGGGCAAACACTCCAGGCCAAATCATGCCCAAAATCTCCTGTGACATGGAATAGTGGGAAGAAGTTTTAAAGACTTCCTGAGTTCTAGGTGAGGGTTGTAGGTTGTGCCTAGATGTTGTAGAATATTATTATAAGATTTGTTACATTTGTTTATGCTGTGGAACATTCGCTTTAATGATGCAAAGATGTGTTGCATTCTTTTATGCTGCATTTATTTAACTCTGTGAAGCTGTGTTACTGTGTCTGTCTAAAACACTTGATGGTCTAATAAAGAACAGGATGGCCAATAGTGAGACAGGAGAAAGGACAGGCAGGGCTGGCAGGCAAAGAGAATAAATAGAAGGAGAAAACTGGGAGGAGAAGAAAGAGCAAGAGATTTCAAGAAGTGAGAAAAAGGACCAGCCACCCAGCCACACAGCCACAGAGTTAGAGTGAAATTAAGATATACAGAAGTAAGAAAAGGAAGAATCCCAGAGGCAAAAGATAGAAGGAATCATTTGAAGTTAAGAAAAGCTCACTAGAAATAAGCTAAGTGAAGTCTGGGCATTTATAATAAAGAATAAGCCTCCATGTGCATATTTATTTGTGAGCTGGGTGGTGGACCCCCAAAGAGCCAAAAGAACAAAAACAAACAACAACTTGATGTTCCAGTGTGTGCCCATAGAAAATTACTAACAACACTTAGCAGTTGGAAGGAGCTGAAGAAGTGGCATGTATCTAGTATTCTTCAGCAGGGTTAGCACAGGACAGCAGTGTTTGCTGCCTGTTTCTTCCATCGATCTGTATATGTGGACATGACTCCTCAGTCAGTGCCATGAGGAACACACCAAAAGGTGAGCACCCAAAGCTCAGGTAGCAAGGGGTCAGAGATTTGGTGATGGACTCTTGTCTATAACACCTCTTTTGAGAAAAGCCCAGGGTGGTTGGGAATTTTCCACAGAGCTGAGGATAATGTTAAACTTCTGATCCTGCTGTTTTCACATCCTGAGTGCTGGAATGGCAGATGTGTGTGTTTTTAATGTAGAATTGGGATCAAACCCAGGGCTTCTTGCATACCAGATAAACACTCTACTGTCTGAGCTCTATCTCCAGCCCCTTCTACCTTCCCTTTATTGATCCGGTGTATGCTACATGCCATGGAATAAAAACAGCAGAGTGTCCTAGAACCAGCTGCACCAACTCATCCAAAACTGTTGTCATCCATTGTTTAGGTTCATAGCATTCCGGATAAAACCACATTATCTGGGACTAGAAAGAGGGATCAGCAGCTAAGAGTACTCGATGCTCTTGTAAACTTGTAAACTGCCAGGGTTTGATTCCCAGCACACACATGGTGGTTCACAACCATGTGTAACACCAGTCCACAAGATCAGATGCCTTCTCTGGCCTCCATGGGTACTGAAGGCATGGGGTTCACAGACATACATGGAGACAAACACCCATACAACTTTTATTATAATTTTAGAAAATTACAATAAATAATCTTTATAGAAAACTTTATGATCACATTGTCTGAAGGTTTAGGATCAGGGCTGGTAGTACTTTATCTATTCTGTGATATAGTTAAAAGGAAACAACAAATCAAATCATGGCAAGTTTAGCGAAAAAGTCGTGTCTTTATCTCTAGCATTACACTTACTTCTCTGTAGCCTCCAACCATCCCCATTTGCATCTTTGAACTTCAGTGACAACCCTTGGTTTAAATCAATGAGATGATATAGAGTGTGCTTTTCTACATTGGGAAAGGTATTCTTAAAATTACTTCACATTCCAAACAGTGGTACAGAGGCTACAATTCATAAAAATGGTGTTTTCTCTCATAAGCTACTGTATTGGCTAAGATGTAGGCAAGTATGGAGAGTGAATTCTGACCTTAGAGGTATAGATTTCTCCAAGTTAGAGCATTTTAGACAGCTGGACATCATGAAACTGTCCATCCACATGGCAGATCTCCATATTGAGAAGTCGGAGAGGCATTTACTGCCTGTGGGGGCTATGAGAGAGAGAGAGAGAGAGAGAGAGAGAGAGAGAGAGAGAGAGAGAGAGGGACTTAATTATCAGAGCGACTCAGGTGGTGAGGGTAAAATCCTAACTGGATTTCTGTTTACATTAAACAGATTTGATTTGCAATCTGATTCAATTAGTTAAACATTAAATGCATCTTGACGCAGAAATATCATGGATGTAAATATTCTCTTTGAGGTGGAAAAGCACTCAGGGAAAAGAAACCTTCCAAGCTCTTCCTGCAGAGTTGTATTTCAGGAATGCTCCACTTTCTTTCTAGGCAACAAATGGTCATTCCCTTGCCTCTCCATCCCCACCTCCATTTTCACTTTAATCATAGTTGAAAGGGGTCATTTCCTGAGTGCCATAAGGTACTCACCATTGGATACTTACAGATAATATGATAAACGAGTCCCTGGTCATAACTTGGCAGTTCCTCCACTGTGTTCACAGCTACTGTCTCAATGGAGGTTAACGAAAAATTGAAGCAGGCATATTTTCTTATAAGCAATCCTGTGGTTGGTGGACCCTCTGCAGGCACACCGGAAGGGATCTTGCTGAAGACATCGTTTTCTTGTGTGAGACAACAATGAATGAAGCTTTGATGGAGGCAGTGAGGTCTTCCCACTCCATGTAAAAAACTAGCTGGTTTTCTTCACAGGCAGCTGGGGCAAAGCGGTGAGGTGGAGGCTGGGTCTGCACAAAGTTACGGCTGATGAAATGGTCTGGGCTTCCCCCTTCAAGAATCCGCTGCAACACAGAATCTAAGTCATTTTTTCTTTTCTTTTTGAGATTATAGTAAGTACATAATTTCTGCCTTCCCCTTCCCTTTCTTCCCTCCAAACCTTCTCATTTACCATTTTTTGCTCTCTTTCAAATCATGACCTCTTTTTCACTGTTATTGCATGCATACATGTGTGTGTATAAACATACATCTATATGTATATACAGACATACTCCTAAATACAATCTGCTCAGTCTGCATAATGTTGCTCATTTGTGTGTTTTTAGGGCTGACCATTTGGTATTGGATAAGTTATTGGTGTGTTTTCCCCTGGAGAGGAATTCCCTAGTTGTCTGTGGGTCTTTATATAGGTTTGAGGCCACATGGTCTCTTTCTCATACATTTTATGTCTATTGCTGCTGTCCTTGTTCAGCTCACGTTTAGGAAGTCACACTGGTGACACTATATGGGTGTGGCTTCTGGCATTACCCAGAGACACCCTCTCACAGCAAACTCCGATCCTTCAACTCTTAAAGTCTTTCTTCCCCCTCTTCTATAGCGTCCCCTTAGCTTTAGGTGCAGGAATGTTTTGTAGATGTATCCCATTGGGACTGGGCTACAGGACTCTGCATTTTGCTTGGTTTTAGTTTTCTGTAATGGTCTCTATCTGTCACAAACAAATGTTTCCTTGATGAGGGGTGAGGACTACATTTATCTGTGGGTATAAGACCAAGTATTTAGAATGTAGCTAGGGAATATGTTGGTATAATAAAGCGGTAGTTATAGGTTTTCCTCCAAGTTCCAGAAATTCACTAGCACTGAGCAGTTGACTAGGTTCCTAGTAGCAGGCATGGTTTCCCTCTTGTTGAGTGGGTCTCAAGCCCCACTAGAGAGCTGCTGCTTACCAACAAGATATTCATGACACTACGGCACCCTTAGTGTTCTCATGCATGCTGGCCGTTGATGTGGTTCATAGACATCACAGCTGGATCGTGCAGATTGTTGGCTCTTTCCTTTGGCATCCTTTGCTACATGAAAGCTGGTCCTCATGAAGAAGGCGTTCAGGTCAGTTGCAGCTCAGGGTCTTCTGGCCCTTGTGTCTGGAGTGCAATATCTTCATCATAGGGCTTTACCTTCTCCACCTCTTGGTGCTATTACACCAAGGGAAAGAGCAATAGACTGCATGTTTGAGGAGTCTATTGGCCAGCATTGACCAACAACTCAAAAGAGAGCTTCTCATGCTTGGTCTTGGGTTTTTTTAAGGTGGTCTTTGGGGGAGCATGGCCAGCCCAGATGAGAAATTTTCATTAAAATTATATAGCTATAGGTTTAATTTTTTATAATTAGTTCATAGTATGGTTCCTTATGACTTTTTCAGAGATCTTCATTGCTATTTTACCCTCCTTCCTTCCTCTCCTGTATTTACCTCCCCCATCCCTAAGGAACCCCCCTTTCCCATTTCCCTGATTAGATCACATGTACTATGTTGTACCCCCCACCCTCCCATTCCCCGGCAATGGTTCTTTTTTACTTTTCTGGTTTCTATAGTTACTCCAGGATATGTACTTATGTTGAATAATTAAATGGAGCTAGGAGCCTCTGATAAGAGAACATGTGGCATTTGTCTTTTGGGGTCTGGGCAATTTCACTCAACAAGATCATTCATCATTGTATCCATTTACCTGCAGAAGAACCCAAGTCATTTGTTCACAACTAGCACATACTGCCTTGAAGAGTCCTTCTACATGCTTACCACACACAGCAGGCCTGGGACACTGACCCATCACTAACAACAAAGCAGCTACTTGTAGAGGAGGGCTTTATGGGGATGAGGTCCACCTGGACCCATTCCCAGTGACTCAGCTCCTCCTGGGCCCCGCTGTCTAAGCTGGTGGCTGCTTTTGTGGGTCTTCTCTCGCAACATTTGGGTCCCCAAGTCTTCCATTGAGGTGAAGGGAAGGGAAAGCACATTCAGATCTGTTTTTTCCCCTCCTTGGGTACACATTGACATGTGGGAAAGCAGTTGTTAATTTTGAGTATGGACTGAGAATCTGTGACCTTGATTCTTCTAAACAGGCAGGCTTCTGGGCAGCAGGGCTCAGAGGACTGTGGGAGTGTGGGAGAAGTTCCCAGCTTGTTCTGTAGTTTAGGGAGTTCTTGAACTTGTCATCTTCTAAACAGGTAAGCTTCTGGACAGCAGGGCTCTGAGGGCTGGGGGAGAAGTTCCAAGCTTGTTCTACAGAACTACAGTTCAGGGAGTTCTTAGGAACTGGGATTATAGATATACATCAAGTCTAGCCACCTTCCTTGCTTAGGGGAATAATATTTAAGCCTCTTATTTGAGGTCTCTATTCAAAGACTGGACCTGTTGTCCTCTTACAATGTTCTATGGGTTGGGTTTACAGAGTGGTTTCTTTTTGCTGCTATCAAACTTGTTCTTCTAGCCTATGAATTTCCCTTAAGTAGAAATTAAATTTAAAACTTGGTTGCTTTCATGAGTTTTAGAGTACTTCCTAGGAAAAGCTGTGTACTTTATATTCCATCATTATCGGGGGTAGGGGACAAATATTACTGTGCTTACGCTGGTATTTAACCCATTAGGATTCAGATATAAAATGGATTCAGTGACTCATGTGTAGAAACTTGGTCTCAACTGGTGGTACTATTGTGAGAGGATCAAATTATAAGGTCTTACCTCTTAGAGTGGATTAACCCATTGCAGAGTGCATAGCTGAATTGGCCAGTCGGGGGGCGGGGGAGTAGTGGGAGGAAGTAGGTTGCTGGAGGCATCCATTTGAAGGGTGGAATTCACCCCTTCATAATCCTTCTTTCCACTCCTCTTTTCTCTCCTTCCCTCCCCTCTCTTTTTCCTTCTGTTCTTTCTTCCTCCTTTTCCTCTCCCTTCCCTCTCTCTCCTTTAGTCCCTCTCTCCATTCCTACTTCCAGCTGCCCGGAAGTGACCAACTTCTCTCCACTATACCCTCTACCGTGGTGGTTCAGCCTCACCTTTGCCATGCTACAGTGGAACCTGCTGACTAGGGACCACAACTTTTGAAACTTGTTTTCTAACCCCCTTCCCCCATGTGTGTATGTGTGCTGGAAGTGCTTTGGTTAATTCAGGGCCATAGCACAATAGATTGCATTATTTCTTTGGCTCAAAGGATAACTACTGTGATGGCTTTGGGGGTATAAAGGAATGGAGGGTGGCTCTTGTCCTCCAGGCTAAGATCATTTATGAAAAAGATGCTTAATGATCACTGACCATTTGTGCTCAGAAACACCACTGTGCCTACTAGGATAATGCCTTCAACAATGCCAGATGATGGGGTGATTGGTGCCTAGCCCAACTCCAGAGTCCATCTGCAAACTCAGAGGCTGTGGGCTATAAAACTCCCCAAGCTGTCCCTCTCATACCTGGTACACTAAAACTATGCAGAAATATTTAAATAACAGAATTAAATAAAATATGAAAAAGAAATGAAACAATGTATAACTCCTCTGTGAGCATCATACATAGGATTAGGTTTGTTTGGTTCCCGTGTTTATACTAAAAATAATGATAATTGGTCTACACTCCACAGTTGGCAGGTGTACATGCTGGTATCAAGTCCAGTGAAACATCCTACTTACTTTCAACTCATTAGGCCTTTTGGAATATATTAGCATGAACCAAGGCTTTCTTCATTCCATGGCTAGCAGGAAAGGCATCAACTGGGTTCTCTTCAGCAAAGACCTGAGACTTGCCTCTGAGCCACAATTCAATACTTTCTCTTTTGTTTCCATACAGACTCCTCATTTCACAGCACCCTTTCAATACTCAAGCATCACACGGAGTTTATGTACTGATCACCCAGTGAGGTTTATTTGATTGGTTTGCTCCCTGGCCTGGAGGCCCAATCAAGATTGATTTTAGGAACACAACCCTAAATGTCTAAAAGAGAACATGGTAGAAAAAAGAGAAGCCAGTACAATTTATACAATTACTTAAGCAAGTAAACCACAGCATTCTTGCAATGGCTTGATCCTGCTGCCACCCCCCTTTGTCTGTGATGAGCCACCTCTTACCAAAGAGCCTTCTGGGACAGCCTGTCACACTCTCTGAAGAAAGCAGAGGGATCAATATGAAGGGCTCTGATGCACAACAATGACCCAGATACTGGCTTTGCTCCTGATGAAGTGGTGCTGATTGCTTTTTGCACGTATCTTTCATCATCATTAGCAAGCTCCAGCTTCTCTCTCTAGACAAGGGAGTAAAAAAAACATCATGTGTAGCAAACGAAGCTACTGGTGCACAATCCAGCTGACAATAAGACACAAGACCCCAAAAGGCAGCCTACATGAGAAGGACTAGACTTGGTTAGTGATCTCCAGTGCACCTGCACCCTCACCGTTCACCAGAAGCACTGGTCGCATTTCATCTCAGTATCCAATCTCCAGGCAGAGGTCCTTCTGAAGCAGTATTTTCCAGGCATATTCTGTATTTGCAGATGATAAATGAATGAGTCTGGAAAATCAAGGCATATCACAGCTCTATGAAATGCTGGTAATAATAACAATGATAATATTCATCTTTCTACTTTGGGTGAAAGTTCAAAATAAAAGTCCAAGTTATTTGACAGAATACCATGCCTCTCTGGTAACTAGACTCTGCGTCTGGAACATTACACAGGATATATCCTTTAGTTACTCAGGAACTTGAATTTATGAGTTATTTGGCTGCCCATTCCTATCCCTCCTGGCAGAATATCGCTATCTCTCCGGAGAGAAGAGCTCCATGTACTGCAACTTTCATTCTCTCCACGGTCAACAAAAATGAATTTCCCCTGGCAAACAGTTTATTTTGCAAATGAGTTTAAATGATTCATAGAGTGCTGAAAAATAGCATCTTGGAATGTATTCTTAAACACACTGCTTTATAAACTCAGTTCACACATATGGTGTTTCCCAGGCAAACAGTTTAAGACACGTGGATCTGAAAGTCTGCTGCAGGGGTAGAACTGGTGCACGCCTGGGCATAGCAGTGATAACCTCTGTTTCCTGTGTGAAGGAAAACCCATCTTGGCCTCACTAGGACAGGCAGGCTCAGATGCATCAGGATCTGGAAACTGAAGTTGATGGAATCATTAGCAAGGGAAGGAAAGAAGTGAGAGAAGAAGGCAAAGGCAGGGGAGGGAGGAACTCTTGTCATCATCTACTCCCCAAACAGGAAGAGCCACTCTCCAGCACTGGAGTATGAGCAGGGGGCCTCATGTTCCAGGCAGGTGCTCTCAAACAGAGCTATGCCCCCAGCCCTGCTTGTGTGTGGCAGGAAAAATCTCAAGATGTTTTCTTTTGCAAACTGTTTTTGACAAATGTATATGGGAGCAAGATTCACAGTGCACCAGGTGCCAACCCAGAAAATTGGGCTCATGAGGCTGAGGCAGGACTCAGAAAACTAAGTGATATTCAATAACTTCAAACAGAGAGTCAGACACCCCAAGAAAGAAATGTGACAGGGAAAAAGAGTCACAGAGTGAAAAGGGGCTGAAGACTGTCTAGAGAGGAATCAGGAAAAAAAATCTTTATGTGAGTGACTACTGTTGTAATTTGGATATGGACTTCCCCCCAAGGTCCTTCCTGATGGGAGGCCAAATAAGCAGAAGCCAAATCATTGAGGGCTGACTCCCTGATGGTGCTTTGGGGACCCTGTCCACTCCTGTTCTGTTAACTTTCCAGATGCAGTAAGGTGAACAAGCTTTCTTGATCACATGTGTCAGCCATGATGCACTGGGCTGCCTAAGATCCACTCACCAGGTTCAAGTGACTGTGGCTGGAGATAAGTCCCTCCTCCTTTTAAGACAGTATCGCAGGCATTTTGTGCAATGACAGAAAACAGGGCCACACCTCTCCATATCCACAATGTCAAGCAGTCTTCCCTCAGCCTACAAATTTCTGAGGTCTTTTAAGTACCAGTGTGACCACGTAGGAAAATAGTTTGCTTGTACTCTGCCCTGATCCAGTGTCTTAGACAGCCTTGATCTGTTTCCTCTCTGTACAACCTGTCCCTGACAGCCCTGCCAGGTTCTTTACAATAAATAATCGTGTCTAGACCCAGTTTAGGGTCCTAAAGATGAGTAGCAAGTTCAGAGAAATTCCTGGGCTTTGGAGCTTTAAGAAACGGAATGCTTACTCAAAGTCATGACAAAAGTACATAACTTCTCTGTGTCCCTGGACAAGGACTCTCTCTAAACCTGTGGTGAACTGAACTGAGGGAAAGGCAGAGACAGCAAGAGCCTGGCTCCCCTCTATGTAGATGACTTTCTTCTTGTTTCTGGATTGTTGAAGGAACCCAGATAGGTGAGGTAGAGCTGTGAACAGATCTCTCTCAGCTCTCTTGACCTGATTCAGGAACAGTGAAATACAGTACATTATTTGGAGCAATAAAATGAAATAAAAATAGCCAGCCTCTATTGGGCACCTATTACATCCCATCGCTAAGCACTCCACATGCATCGTTTATTTAAAATGTCTCCTAACAACCGTACGATGTAGACATTATGATTAAGCCGTGAAGAATCAGATGAGCTACCTACTCAGGAGGACACAGTGTGCCCTGGGTGAGCCAAGAAGTAGATCTGGTTCTCTGTGCCTCTTGGGCCTGAGGTTTTCTCTGGTGGTCTCTTCCACTGGTTCGGTGCCTCATAGCGGTGAGAGTGGAGTTTTAGAGAGATATGTCTCTCTGAGGAGCAAATGCCATGGGCTGTCAGCCTGCAGGCTGGATTCATGGCAGCAGGGACTCCACTGCACCCAGGCAGCCCTATGTTCTTCACATGTGCAACAGCCTCAGCCCTAACACTGACTGGTGAGGGGCAATGGAAGAATGTGACCAGTCGTTGAAGAGACAGAAGTTCTGGAGAGTGAAGATCACAAAGAACCCAAGAGCCCTCTCATCTATTTCCTGTAGGGACAGAATAGTGAAGATGAATGAATAAATAAATAAATACCAAAACAAACAAACAAACATAGAAAGCTGCGTCCCTGAGAAAGTGACATGGGAGACTGGTCAATGGGGACAGTTACAGTCAGCCAGAGGAGGAAGTTCTGGTCACTCTGAACCAAGAAGCTGAGCATAGTTAATAATGTATTGTATATTCCAAAATACTTTTAAAGCACTTTGAATGTTCTCACCACAAAGACATGATGGATGTCTGAGGTGGTAGATGCTAGCTGATGAGATCACTATGCAATGTATTGAAATATCACACTGAACTTGATAAATGTGAACAATTACTATGTGCCAATTTTAAACATTATCTCTGAGCTTCCCAGCCAGAGGAACTGTTTGCGCTCATTGTCAGTGTGTCTCTGTGCATCGGCACACTGGAAAATCTTAAATCAAAACTGAGATCTCCAGAAATGTGCTTTCCTAAATTCTTCACGCGGGTGTGCTATTAATATGGAAATGAAGAGAGAGTTTAATCATGTTTGACTGTTTGCTGGAAAGAAAGCAAACATGTGGGTATGCTAAGTATCATCAGATTCGTTAAATGGGGTCAGGATTACAGAGCTGATAGGGACTGATGGATTTCTTGCTGCTCATTATCCCTATTGAACGGCTGGAATAAATTCAACACAGAGATAGGCCAGGGTGGGGCTGTCAGAGCCCATGCACCTGCTGCAATGATCCCAAGCAGACTTGGGTCTTGACAGTAACCTGAAAGGCTGCCGTCCATGGTTGCTTCTGTAACCCAGTGGCCCAAGTCCAGCCTCATCTGATGCAGGGAGGGTGTAAGGCTCAGAGGAGAAGGACAAAGAGCAAGAGCAAGTACTGACATCCTTTCTCTGTGTGATTGATTTCTGTTTACACAGCCTTCCTGACATACATTGTATCAATTTAGTCTCCTACAGCTCCATGAAGAAAGGCAAGGAATGTCTTTATCTGGCCAGTGTACTCGTGAAAAACTAGGCACAGAAAGGTGGAGGATTTCTTTCACAGACACAGACAAAACCATGGTTCTCATTATTCCACCCCAAGCCATTGGGCCTATCCCATTCCTGGCTCAGTTCCTCAGCCTCCATGTCTCACATAGACTTCTGCCACCATAAGAGATTCATCTGGTGCCCTACCATGGGGAAGTAAGCCTCAAGGTGAATTGAGAACCACACCATTCTTGTTACTAATTAATTGATCTTTTCATGATGTATGTATTGTATGACTGTCAGGTTGCTCCTGGGAAGGACACAGTGAACAAGAAGAAAAGCTCTTGTCTTTGTGGAGTTTACAGTGAGTGCTGTGATGTCTGTCTTTTTTTCAATAATTTATATTTATTTTATGTGCATTGGTGTTTTGCCTGTGTGTGTGTGTCTGTGTGAGGGAGTCGGATCCCCAGGAATGGGAGTTACAGACAGTTGTAAGCTGCCATGTGGGTGCTGGAAATTGAACCCAGGTCCTCTGGAAGAGCAGTCAGTGCTCTTAATCAGTGGGCCATCTCTCTTCCTGCCCTCCCCTCCTGTGATGTGTGTCTTAAAGTATGTAAGTAGGTACATGCATGAAATCTCAATATACAAGTAGCAGAGGCAGGGGATCATGAGTTTAAGATCACCTTGGGCTACAGTGATTTCCAGACTAGCTGGAGGAACAATGAGACTTTGTCTCAAATATAAAGGATTAATAAATAGATAAAAATAAATCACGAGGGACTAATCCAGAGACTCTGGTTAAGAGGTTATGATGTAATAGATCTAGGATGATGCCCAACGGTCTGAATTTCTGACTGACAGTGTCAGTCAACACTGCTGGTCCGTGGACCACATTTCGAGTAGCACTGAAGGTTCAGCCAAGGCTGAAGGAAACTGAGAGCTTTTCAATGATACCAACCAACAGTCTAAAGTTGGTTACATGACCTGAAGACACAGGGTAAGTAGGGAATCTTAACTCAAAGAGTGGGAGAAGGTTTCCTGGAAGAAATGAAGACCATGTCTAGAGCAGGAATGGAAATTAGGCATGCCAGGTTTAAAAGTGGAAAGGATGGCTTACTTACTTCAGGTCTGTGTGTGTCAAGTCCTCTGAGCAAGAATGGAAACATAACACTTTCAAGCTGATGCATTGGCTGTAGCTCAGAGGGAGTACCAAGAGGTGGCAAAGTGGGGAAGGACTGGACAGGGCCTAAGGGACATGACAAAGGAGTTAGGTTGATACTAGGGTGAGGTGGAGAAATGGGAAAATTCTAAGCAGGAAACCAACTGATAGTATGTGCAGTTTCTTCTCACAGCTCACTCAGGCTGCCAAAAAAGAATGGACTGAGAAGAGCCTGACTTCAGTTGGAGAGAGTTAGAAGGTTTTGTTCTGGTGTGGAATGAGGAGGGTGGCTTGAACTAGGCTGTGGCCACAGGAGTAGTGGGAAATAGCTAGGTCTATTCTGACTGTGCAGCTGCAGGGACTGAGTAGAGAGCAGGCAGTGTGGCTGCAGGGACTGAGTGGAGACCAGCAGTGCAGTGCAGGGACTGAGTGGAGACCAGCAGTGCAGTGCAGGGACTGAGTGGAGACCAGCAGTGCAGTGCAGGGACTGAGTGGAGACCAGCAGTACAGTGCAGGGACTGAGTGGAGACCGGAAGTGTGGCTGCAGGGACTGAGTGGAGACCAGCAGTGCAGTGCAGGGACTGAGTGGAGACCAGCAGTGCAGTGCAGGGACTGAGTGGAGACCGGCAGTGCAGCTGCAGGGACTGAGTGGAGACCGGCAGTGCAGCTGCAGGGACTGAGTGGAGACCGGCAGTGCAGCTGCAGGAACTGAGTGGAGACCGGAAGTGTGGCTGCAGGGACTGAGTGGAGACCAGCAGTACAGTACAGGGACTGAGTGGAGACCAGCAGAGCAACTGCAGGGATTGAAATAAAAAGCAGAAAGGCATAGGATCAGAAACTTGATGTGTTCAAATGGTTAAAAATCCCAGGGTGGTAACTGTGATCCCTATGAACCTATACTTCCTTCATCTGTGACAAAATCTGGAGCCGTGGAAATTGGCTCCAAAAATTAGGGACCTGAGACTTCTGAGATGTATCAAAGGTGGCACACTTGCATTCTACTTGAAACAACCCAATGACAACCTGATTCCAGACTCAGGAAATACTTCCTTTCAGAGACACATTCTGAGCAAAGAAGTCTGCCTGTTTATCACACCAAAGAATCTTCAAGGACTGGGTGTTGACTGAACAGAATCCACCTTATCTCTTGCCAAACTTACATCTGAACTGTTCCAGCTCTGGAGCAATGCACTCCTCATAGCAGGCCCCAGAGAGGAAGATAGCTCCTGTATGCTCGACCTGGAAGATAAGAGATGATGGGCTCAGAGCACTCTAATTTCTTGTTTGCATGCAGCATTTCTTCTTAGATTCATAACATCTTGACCTTAGAAGTTGGAGGAGAGAGTAGTACTATGCTGGACAAAGAATGTAATACCAGTCTGCCAGAGCACCTGAGATCTCACATTACAGTCTGTGCATTAAGAAAAGTAGGTTTTATTTTTCTGAAAGGCCACTAGGACAGTGCTCTGCAAATCATCACCTCACAGTGGCAGGGGCTCTGGGGCTCCCTGGGAAGCAGGTGTACAATAGACATTTTTGTGCTATAGAGCCCACCTTCTCTTCAAGTCACTGAGCATGAGAATCCTCTGGAACAATGCAAATGTACACAGAGATGTTGGACCCCACAATGTTTTCTTTGCATTTCACATAGTATTTTCTCTTCTCACTTATAAGGTCACAATGTTACAGATCTAAGCAGAGCAGCAATTCTCCTTGCAAATAAGAAACCAATGCTTTATAGTTCAAACCCTTTCATTTTCCAGTTTGAACACAGAGAACCCTTTAAACACACACACACACACACACACACACACACACACAAAAAAAAAAAAAAAAAAAAAAAAAACAAAAAAAAAAAAACAAAAAAAAACCAATGTGCAATGTCATAAGCCATTTACTGCCTGGACACTGGAATACTTTGGATAAGAGATAAAAAACAGATTATCTCTATCACAAGCAAGAGGGGCCAGCTGGGACAGCCAAAGGAGACCAGTAGAGAGGCTGAGGTGGCCACAGGTGACATTTGGGCAGGTGCAAGGGGATTTGACAGCAGGCATTTGGTGGCAGATCTTTAGAGATTTACAGCAGATAGCCTGGATCGGCCAAGAAGAAAGACCAGCAGACATAGAAGCCCCCAGGAAGGCTGGTAATGTAAGGCAGGGCCAAATGAGTTTGGTGAAATTATTTTCGTATCAAGTGCACCAAGATTGTAGTCAAGAGGTCAAGGGACATGAGAAAGAAAGCAATTAGCAAGGGGTTCCAGGACAGATGGCTGAGGTGCCATGGTTAGAAATAAGGAGGCAGTTGGCCAGCCTTGGCTCAGAGGAGAGAAGGGTGGACTAAATTTCTCTCTCTGAGTTCTGAGCTTCCCTTGTGGTCCATTTTGTTTAGTGCACAGGCAGAGGAAAGGTGGGCTGGCATGGACAGGGCTCCTGGCAAAAGAACAGGGCAGGGCAGAGCTGAGTAGAAGAATTGCCATGAGGCTTCTTTCAGCGTGAAAGGGAAGGGTTGGTGAAGCGGGTTCTAAAAAGACAGAACCAAAGGGTAGCCTGCTACTGCACCATCACAGCTTGAGAAACTAACGCAGGCAGCCCTGCCTTGCCATGGTTCTGCTTTGCTTTGCTTTGTTTTGTTCCACTACTCAATGGGGAGTAAAAGCAGTTCATGTTCAGTAGAAGCTATGCTCTGAATTTTTAATCTAATCTAATCTCTTCTAAGCTTCCTAGTGATATACAGTCCAGTTCTCTGGATGCCAGGCAGTGCCAGCAGTGGTGAGTGTGGTGATAAAGATGAAGAAGCCATATTCTGCAGAGACAGGGGTGCTGGTCAGGATGTCCAGCAGGTTAGGGGGATCAATGTGTTTTTGACTTACAATATTTTCAGTATGCAATGGGCCTATTTGGATGTCATTTTATGGTAGACTGAGAAGTACATGCTCCTGGGTGCTCAAGTCTTTGCTGATGGTGAGTGGTCAGGTCAAGGAGGGTTTATGGTAGCTGGGATCCCAAAGGGAGAGGAGTGGGACACAGTAGCAAGAAGTGTAGAATTATGACACAAGTGTTTTGTCTCCAAGTATGTCTGTGTGCCGCATGAGTATCTGGTGCCCAGGGATTAGAGAAGAGGCATCTGAGCCCCTGGGACTAGAGTTATAGGTGGTTGTGAACTGTCAGGTAGGTGTTGGGAATCAATGCTAGGTCCTGTGGAAGAGCATCCAGTGATCTTAATTATAGAGCCATGTCCCCAGCACCGATAGAATAAAGTCTTTTGGCTATTAATTATATATACACAATACACAAATACAGAGGTTATTAATATATACTTGTTTATATTTTTATTTATAATATGCTTTAATTAAAATAGTATTATGTCACTCCCTGCTTCTTTTTTTTCCTCCAGCGCCTTCCACCTACCATCCCTTGAACCCCACCCATGCCTCTCAAGTTGATAACCTCTTTTTATTATTATTATATACATATATATGTATACATGTGACTGTATGCACAAACACTACTACATAAAATGGAAAACATATGGTACTCTAAACCTAGTCATCTAGTCATCAGGGCCAGTGAGGTCATGGATCTTTGAAAAGAATCTACTACTCCCATTTTGCTAGACCAGAATAATCTCTCACTACATTCTAAATCTTACCCTTATATGCTGTAGATATAAGTAGACTGTGGCTACTGCTCCTCATCACAAAAGCCTCTCTTTACAGAAAATGGAGAACAGACTAAAAACCACAACTGGACACATGCAGAGATCAACATGGTGAGGAAGCCCTACACCAACAAACATGACGTTGTAAATACCAGCACGGCTCTGACATGAGCAGCTCTTAGCCATGCATGATGGGAGTTATCAAAGTTCTGGTTCCACCCCAATCCTTTTCCTATCAAGTCCAACCAATATGGAAAGTTCTCTCACATATCTGCTTCAGGTTCATGCCAACTCAAGTCAGACACGCCCATTATCTGATAGACTCTCTTTAGGTTCATGCCAACTCAAGTCAGACCATATTTATTACATGCCTGTTATCTGATGGATACTCTGCTAAATGCTGAGATATAAGGGACATAGACTAGTTTTCTCAATGAGAGCAAACACTGAGGCTATTGAGGAAGACAGGCGGTTACATTACATTACAAAGAGACAAGCAGTTTTCATGACTCATAATTGCATATATGTATTGTGCATATGTGGCAGGGTGGCCATTTCCCTGTTGCTTCTGCCCAGACTTTTGAGAAGAGCATTACTATGTATTTGAGCCTGACTCCTTTCCCTTCTCCCACCCACCTCTATGGAGCTCAGAGGATGCTGGAATCCACAAGGCTCTTGGGATCATCTAGTGCTCTGGTTCCTGGCTCCTTCTGTTATTCTCAAAGCGACACTTTCTTCAAACCATGGCTTCTAAGACTTCCAATATATGAACCAAAAGGTGGAATGCCTGTTTTCCCCGACCCTGCCTCAGAGGCTGCCTCTTTCCAGTGATGCCTCCATGCTGCTTCACAAGTAGCTTAGAATCTCACTCCCATGGTGCTTTTTAGAAGACATGGCATCAGCATCCCACACTTTAACCCACAAACTCCTGATGTGGAGATGTAGGTGGGGGCTGAGGAATCTTCATTTGACTTAACTCCCCTGCAGTGTCTCATAGTTATTAGAGAACCACTTCATGATCCCCCTCAAGTTTCAAAGTTATTATGCTTCTGGGATAAACTCCTCATTCTAGAGTATGCGCCTGTGTCCATTCCAGAAGGCTGATGATACTTTTGTTTCTCTCTGTATAGAATGAAAAGGTGCCTAGACCTGCAGGTGATCAGCTCCAGCTGCCTTCAAAGAATCATGAGGGGCATTTCAAACTGCAGCCAGGCTGTGCTGTTCTGCACTCTGCTACCTACAGCATTCTAGAACCTTCTACAGGCTCCAAGAACAGCCTCCTTAGGTTTGACTCCCAGGGACACCCTGGCTTCCTGTCAGTGTCTACTTCTATTACCCTTGCTCAACCATGCATCCTCTTCAACTGTCCGACTGCATCTCTTTGGAATGTCCTGCCATGACGCCTGCCATACCAATGCCTCAATTCTTTGTCAGTGTTGCATATTCCAGGAACTCCAAGGTTTGGTTGATTTTATCACTACCAGAGGGAAGTTTTAGAATATTGCCTGGTCTTAGACAGAGACTCATTCATTGGGCTGAGATATGCATGGGGCCGGAGAGTATGGTGATATTTTATTTGTGCTGAAATGTGGTGATATTTTATTTGTGTGTTAATAAATAAAGCTTGCCTGGAGATCAGCGGAGGAAAGGCTAGCCATTTTAAGTAAACAAGAAGTCAGGCAGCACACGCACTTAATCCCTTAGCAGGCAGGATCTCTGTGTATTCAAGGCCACACTAGGGAACAGAGCCAAGTGTGGTGACATGGGCCTTTAATCCCAGTACCAACCATAGAGACCTGGAGGTCTATACAGACATACAGAAAGTGACAGAGCTGTGCAGGAAGAGGAAGTGAGGTAGCTGGGCTAAGAGAGCCAATGAGAGGGCAAAAAAGCAAGGCATATAAAATCTGGGTAGACAGGAAGTCATGCCATTTGGAAGCTGCAGAGTTAGTGAGGTAAGGGTTGGCTGTATTTCCTTGGTCTCTCTGGGGCTTTAACCCAAATTTCTGGCTCCATGTTTTTTATTTAATGAGACCACTTAGAAAGTCATCCATATCCACACATTGGCACATTTTAAAAAGCTTAAAATACTATGTCTCTTTCCTCTGCTTGTTCTCTAGTGAATATAACATGAAGCAAAAATTAGGGTCCATTGCTGTAATCTGAGTAGATTGATAGGGCATATCTGTCCCCCTTATGAGACTGTAAAGACTGGCAGTGTATGGACAATGTCTTGCCTACCCTTGTGCTGGGTTCCTTCCTTCCCACATTTTTACTTACTGAAGGTTCTTGAGCCCCTAGAACCTGATGGATGCTAAAGACACAACACTCACCTCTCCCTGTGCAGAGACAGAAGATAGAGACACGATATATCATCACCAGCAATCATTTTTAGGCTCTGAAAGTCTGAAAGATGCACACCTATCTCTGATACAACCTTTTTCATGGGTGGAGTGAGGTACGTCATTGCCAGGGCTAGCTAACCTCTGCTTAAAGTCAGGATTTTCAGTTTTCTCGATACAAGGTTGAAGGAGCCACTTGGTTTCTTTCCAAGCCTCATTTTTCTCATCCATTAGAATAATTAGATGTCTCGGGTCCCGAGGTGTATTTTTCTTTGTATTTATGCTGCTTGGGTTTGTTAACCTTGAGTCCGTACGTTAATGGGTGTTTGTTGTTTTTATCCCTTGTTTGGGTTTTTGTTATTGTTTTAGAGAAATTTCACTCAGTACTTCAGCTGATACCTTATTATCCCTTCCTGGGATTTCAGTGATGTTGATATGTAAGGCCATTTCATTCTTGTCCACACACCTTAAATACTGACAGAAATCATAAGTAAGTGGATAAGTATTAAATATGTATGTGATCCCACTGTGGGCTTCTTACAGGACCCCAGATGGGGGAGAGAAGATGCAGAGCCAATGACTTTCCCATCACTGCCAACATGCCTCCCAGACAGATCTGGAGAAAGTGAATGAATGAGTGTGTTTGTGTGTATGTGTGTGTGTGTGTGTGTGTGTGTGTGTGTGTGTGTGTGTGTGTGTTCCCTTCTACGCAAGGATAAGGTACAGCATGAGAGAGAGCTAGCAGTTCACTCTAGGCTTTGTGTGTGCTTGTGTGTATGTATGTTCACATGTATGTTGGTGCCCAAGTGTGCTTGTGGAGGCTGGAGTCCTCCTCCATCAGTCTCCACCTTATGTCCTAATTATGCAGGTAGAGTCCTTCATTGAACCCAGAGAATGTTCTTTGGGCTCATCTGGCAAGCCAGCTTGCCCTGAGGATATTCTTTCTCTACTTCTGGAGTATATTGGGAATATGGGTGAGCTCCATTCTCACCTGTCTTTTATATAGTTCTTAGGATCTGAATTTGGATTTTAATAATTGTGTGGCCAATACTTAAACCTACCTAGCCATCTGAAGATGAGAAATTATTGAATATTTCAACAAATAATTTTTTTTCTTTTGAGATGAAGTCTTATGTAGACCAAGCTGATGTCCAATTCACAATGTAAGAAGATGATCTTGAACTTCTGAACCTTCTGACTGCACCTCCCACATTCCAGGATTACAGGTATGTTTATATACACTCCTGTATGTACATGTGTGCATATATGTATGTATAAGTATATGTGTGTGTGCGTGTGCGTGTGCGTGTGTGTGTGTGTGTGTGTGTGTGTGTATCCTACACTCAGTGGTTACAGTAGACTGCCTCACCTGCCAGCCTCAGTGATCCGTTCTTGCATTTCTTTATTCATTATCAGCAAACAAAACACTGCAGAGTCACATAGCCCCACTTTTGTAAGAGAAGCAAAGAGACTTCTCTGTCTGCATGTGTTTGTAAAAGGAAAGATCAAGATCATGGCAAGAAACAATATGTTTCTTTGGCCCTGTCTCCTCTTACATCTTTGGGGAGATCAAATAGGCAGAATTGGATCAGCAGCTTTCATAGGGTCATTTGAGCTGAGAGGGGAAATAGACTTCACATGTGTCCAGGAGCTTTGCAGGATTGTGTGCCCTCATGGTACTAGTGGAGCAGTCCCAGTGTGAACCAGAAACTATTCCAGAATCTATTTCTCTGGGATGTACTGCCTTCTTACAGATTCACTGGTTCATGAGCAATGAGGAATTTCTAGAATACCCCTATGTTGCAAGCACTAAAAGGGCAGATTAAACACAATATATGTGGAAGGGCCTAGGATAAATCAGGATAAAGATAAGTAAAGCCAAATGCTTTATGCACACAATGTGGGGAGGGTGATTCTGCATAAAGTGATTAGAATGTGTCTCTGAGGTCAGTCAGCCTTGAACTACTATCCCAAAGCTATTGAAATTATTCATCACTAGTTTATGGAGCTCAAATGTAAAGCCATCATCCTTATCCTTGTATATAAATACATGTGTTGAGATTCTTAAAAGCAACAATTGGGTTAATAAAAAAAAGGCCAAACAATATATAGTTTGTGTTGTCACACCTATTAAAAGAGATCCCAGGAGCCTACTGAATTTCCCACAAGATGGCCTTGTCACCTACCACTTTTTGACTTGGCTGAAATCAAGAAAAGGACATGATTACTATTTTTCCAGCCAGTAATTTAAAAATCAGACAGTGACAAATCAATTCTTCAAGCACATATTTCCATTCAAGAAAGTGGAGAAAAAAATGCTTCTGAAAACCTGTATTGCTAGCCTCAGAAGTTAAAACATGCCAATACATTTCTGAATGTCAAGGATTTTTTTAACCTTTCTCAAACTACTTTTCACATGGAGACTGATGACAGACCGGATGACATTTCCACTGGGTATCATGAGACCAAGAGGCAGGTGGGGTGGAGGCTCCAGCTCTACAGAGTTCTGAAGAACATAATTGGAAGGGCTCTGGGATCCCTGTGGAATTTATCCCTTTAATGCTGGAGGTCTCCTGAACTCTTGTTTTTAATTCTCTGGTCCCAAGATCATCACCTCCTCTCAGTCTAATCTTTTTGAGAGTATGAGAAACCCAAACGCTAGCTATGTCTCAGGAAAGGCTGGGGACAGCTACCAAAAGGTGAGGACATTACCTCACCCACTATGGAGCCAGTGACAGAGGTTAGTGGCTAAGTCTTTGAGTTTAGAGTGAGATTATCATCAGTATAATCCAGATGTAGTTGGTAACAGCTTCTCATCTCTATTTCCTCTAGTATAAAATATCATAATCACAAGAAGTATTCATATCTGGTGAACATATGAATGATAGTACAGGGAAAATTAGTGATTCTATCTTCTTAGTGTTTGTTAACATAAAATAGCAACTGTAAGGTGCAATCTTTTATTTTGAGTCATATATGAGTGACCAAGACCTGAGAACATGGATTCAAGTTACCCTGAACGTTACATTCTCAATAGAAGAAGTTAATTGAAAGTTTGTAGCTGAAGAACAAGAATGACACAAACATCATAGTGGGGGCATCAGGCAGGCAGAGCACTGTGAAGTGTGCACATCTTTTCCATAGGTCCCAGCCATCATCTTGTAGTCTTCTTAGCTGTAGGGTTGGTAGATGCTGGAGGTCTGTTAAACTTAATAATACATGCTGCGAGATTTACCTAATAGTCACAGGAATGCTAGATTGGATGAGAAGGTTGAAAGTAAATGGCTGCAGATAGATCAAGATAACTCTGACTTATCATATATCGCTGCCTACAATTAGGGTGTTCCGTTCAATCAGGCCAAACAGTCAACTAAAGCTTATAGATGCAACTTTTTTGAAGAATTTCAGCTTCACATTTTCTTTTACACCTTTGCGAGGTGTGGTCAATGCATATTGAGTGAAGTGGTGATATATGAACATCTGGATCATTCATCACTACTGGATCTATTCCGAATCAAATCACTACCAGAACTAACCACCATCAGAAGCTTCCGATTCACAGAGAATCTGAACGCATACACATCTCTACCTGAATCCCGGCTCCAGCCAGGCTGGGCTCTCAACCTATAATGACTATGGTGGCCCAAACCTTCAAGAATCTAGGGGGGAAAATAAGAGGAAAGACAATTGTCCCATCAAACTTATCAGCATTTAGAGGCTCACCAAAGGAAATGACCACTGTTTTCTTTTCTAAAAATGGTACCAAAGTTTGCACTATCATATCTTATCCAACAGTGATGGGCTGTTTTGCAGTTTAGTCTGAGAGGCTCGAGTGTTTCCGCAGAGCCAAGGAGAGCACGGCAAGAAACAGTATGTTTCTTTGGCCCCGTCTCCTCTCACACCTTCAGAGAGATCAAACAGGCAGAATTGTATCAGTCCAGCAGCTTTCATAGGGTCATTTGAGCTGAGAGGGGAAATAGACTTCACATGTGTCCAGGATCTTGGCAGGGGTGTGTGCCTTCATGGTACTAGTGGAGTGGTCCTGGTGTGAACCAGGAGCCACTCCTGAAGCTATTTCTCTGGGATGTACTGCCTTCCTTCAGATTCACTGGTTCATGAGCAATGAGGAATTTCTAGAATCCCCCTCTGTTGCGAGCACTGAACGGGCAGATGAAACACAATGTATGTGGAAGGGCCTGGGATAGATCAGGAAGAAAAGAGAAAGATAAGTAAAATGCATTATGCACACAGTGTGGGGAGGGTGATTCTGCATGAGGGATTAGAACATGTCTCTGGGTCTGGGGTCAGTCAGCCTTGAACTGAACTCTTTTTTTGGGGGGGGGGGGCTCATGTTTTATTGTATCAGTAGAAATCCTTAGAGAAGTACCTCCTATATTATATAGGCAAACTGCAGAAACAGCCTCAAATTTTTTTCATTTTTCTTTATTAAGAAATTTTCTACTCACTTCAAATCCCACCCACAGATTCCCCCCTCCTCCCTCCTCCCACCCTCCAACCCTCCCTCCCTAGTCACCCCACATCCCCACATCCCCCAAATCAAGGTCTCCCATAGGGAGGGAGTCAGCAGAGCCCAGCACACTGAGCCTAGGCAGGTCTAAGCTCCTCCCCACTGTACCAAGGCATCACACCATGGTCACCAGGCTCCCAAAAGCCTGCTCATGTACCAGGAATGGATCCCGATCCCCTGCCTGGGCCCCTTGAACTGAACTCATGAAAGATGAGAGATTACTAGGCAGTGAGTAGTGAGAAGGAACTGGTTCAGACAAAGGGTAGTACAGTTGTGTGCCGCATCTTGGTCAACAACATGCTGTACCCACAACAGTTGTCCTGTAATGGAGGCGCTGCACTCTGGTCTCTTAGCCTTTAGCTACTCATTTCTATAACACATATCTGAGCTAATCTAGAAGGGGAGGGTTTGTTTTAGCTCTTGGTCTTAGAGGTCTCAATCCATGGCTGGTTTGGCCTGTTGCTTTTGAGCCTGAGCATGTCACCAGGGAAGCACTTGGTGGAGCAAAGCCCCTCCCCCTGTGAGATCCAGAAAGTGACCCAGTAGAAGAAGAAAGACTTTGGTTCCAATAGTCCTGTCAAGGCTAGTGTGCCAGCAGCCAGACAACCTCCTCGCAGGCCACACCTCTTAAATCTCCCCCCTCCCCTGTGGGGGGGGGCTAGAATTGAGCCTTTGGGGGAGTTTAAGACTGAAGCTATCTCACCTAGAAATCTAGCCTTCTTAACATGCTAGTATAACCCATTCCTCACATGTCTGTCGTGATGCTGCTTCCGACAAACTCACTGCACTGCTGCTGCATGAAAGTACTGTCCACACAATTGCAGACAGTCAGTGATACTTTAGGATGCTAATAGGCAATGGTGGCATCACTGCCCTTTTTCTTACTTTTATCATTGTGTTAGAATGTGCTTCTAATGATAAACACAAAGTCTACTGCAAGGGAATAAAGTTGCTTTTTCTCTGGCTGAAATGGAATATTCCCCTTACTTCCCATTTTCTACGTATGTTTTTCGTCTGCTTCTGCTGAACAATGTTGGACACAGCTGTGAATCTCTTGTCCAGCCTACAGGACTAGATTCCTCCTCATCTCCAATCCTTTAGAAACAGTAACCATTTGCTGCCTTTGTTATACCGGGAAACAAATGCCTTTTGTTTAGATCTCATATTGGTAATTGTCGTGGGCTGTTCAAGTTCATGGAGAAGCTGACTCAGGAAGTAGGATTTGACCCTTTATCTTCAGATCTAAGTATATTTATCTCAGTGTCCTCCAAATGCCCCTGTGCTGGGTCAGGCTGGCACCTATTCTGTAAAAGTAAGAAAAGAGAACAAGAAATTATCTAAAAATAAAAAAAAAAAAAACCTTTGTGCCTTTGAACAACTGAAAGGCAAGCTATTTCCTTGATACAAAATGCCTTCATTGTATCTAGCAGGAAGGTCTTTGGAGAGAACTCTCTGCCTAAAATTCCTCAGTCAATAACTACAGCAACATGGTTTTGACAGAGCATCTTTGGTTGAGTTTCACTGAGTGTTGTAAACATCATTTTGGTGATGTTTGTCATCTTCCTTCTATCTGCTAATTACACTCATTCAAAACAAAAAGCATGGCTATGGTATTTCTTTCTGTGGACCATGTAGAACTGATAAATATTTTTTGATTGTCTTGTGTTTCCTATAGAATTTTCCTGGAAAATTATAATGCCTCCTAGTCTAACAGTGTGTATGCAAGTAATATTACTTTAATACACTATGTTATATATGTATTTTGGATTCAGCTCTCTTTAAATAAAATGATAGTTTTCTTGCAAATGTTGCTATGTCTTATAGTATTAAGAAAGGTAATAAATTAAATGGAACAAATAAGTAGAAAAATGTTACAAAGATGCAAAAATGGAAATACCTTCAGTAAAGAAGGATGTGTGCTCTGATTATTACAACGACCCTACTTCAGGTCTGCCACCCTCCATTAAATATCTGTACTGTCATTAAAAAAAAAAAAGAAACCTAAAATAAGGATTGATAAAGGGAATGCTGTTCACCTTGGCCATCTTCCCGTGATGAGCTGTGAGAATGTTGGTATCTTGGCTTAAGCCACCAGGGAAGAAAAGGAAAGCTTTAGGTTGCATCTTTCCAATATCTCAAAAAAAAAAAAAAATACTTTCAGATTTCAACAGAGGAGCACAAATGCCCAATGGAACAGTGAAACTCAGCACCACCCAACCCTACCCATCTCTCTTCAAGACACCTTTTCCGTGTCCTACTTTTACACATGGGCACCCAGAAGGGCACCCCCTTGTCACCTCTCTGCCACTTGAGACATTCCTTGAAGCTCCAAGAGTCTTGTGTATTGAGTTGGGCCCTACAAATTTTGTATATTAATGAATGTCCCATCCATCAATACAATGTATTCTAAATGATAACAAACAAATTTCAGGGAATTTTAAAATTGGAAATTTAAAATAAAATATTTTAGACAAAATTAGGCATACTCAGGGTGGCATGTCAGTGGAGTAAACTAAATATTTTAGAAAGAAGTTATGATTTCTTAGCCATAAAGTGAAATTAAAAATCTAAGGTTGTTTAGAGAATTTAAAAGAGGATAGGGCCATTCTTACCTGTAGTTAATGGAGATGACCAAGTTTACGCATGCATAGGATTTAGAAGGTATCACCCACAGTCACTGTCCTGAGCCTCCTAGAAGCGGCCTAACTCTTCTAATCAGCTGGTGTTGGGGACTAGTCCTGGGGTCACCAGTGGATAAGAGGTAACAGTTATTGAGCTACTCAGCATGTTGAGATAAGCTTGCCTACAGGACATTCTTTTGTTGATTTGTGGTTGAGTGGCACTGTAGTAAGAGTCCCCAAATTAGGATCAAACCCATGCAACCAATGCCTGCCCTTGACCTTCCCGAACTGCAAGCTAAATAATCCTCTTCTCTTAAAGTTGGATGCTTCTGGGGTTTTATTATTGTGGTGAAAACCTGACTGACAGAAAGAGGCTGAGGGATTCAGAGAAAGGGCCTTATTTTTCACTGTACTTGTTGAGTTATTGATGAAGTGGGCAGCTCTGTCGTGTTGTGCTCATGTGAGAAACAAGGAAGACAGATAAAGGGGAAGCAGAGAGGTGAGACCTAGGAGAGAAGCCACCAGCAGGTAGGACCACATGGCTTTATGTGGATCCCAAGAAGTGAGGCTTTGATAATGTTTCCCAGAAGCTTTGGAGGTGACACAACAGAGAAGGAAGTGGGCCTTTGAGGGGTTAAGAAAGCCTCATCAGTCTTAGCCGGAGTTGATTATAAGAACCTTCAAGCCAGTGCGTCAGCTGAAGTGACTTCATTTGCCAATATTGCTGGAACTGCTCTAATGGAATCACACTGTTAAAACCAAAAATTACAGCCAATGGCAGGCAAGGAAGACAGAGTTTACAACTCATGTTCCCAAATACCCGCACATTCAAAGCCACCAACGAACTGCCAACCAACAGAAAGTTTTAGCAGTCCACTTGTGGTCATTCAAAAGTGCAGTCCGGTGGACAAGGAGTGACTGGGGGACAGCTAGACTGGCAATCAGAAGGGAAGCCTCAGATCAGGGGCTCAGCTGTGGTTTCTTCCATAGAAGATAGATGGAGAGTGGGAGCCGAGTTGGGTCAGACAGAGGATCAGGTCAACCAGGCCACTCAGAGGAGGACTTTTCTACCCTGCTTCACTCAGGGACAACAGAGAGGTTGACAGTTTTGGCAGCTACTAGGCTCTGCTCAGAATCAGAGATTGAAGCCATAAACCTGTTACTGAGCCTGGAATTAATCAGGAAAGCAATGGACAAGCCGTGATTTTGACCAAATGGGCCTCTGGGTTTACGCATCGTAGTATTAATCACTTACAATTTTCATGTTGCCATCGTCAGGCGGAGTAAACTCGAATAGTCTAGATGGATCTGTGGTTTATGTCTGACAATAATTCTTGTGGAAAAACAAAACAAAATGAAATCTAATTAGATATGGACCCACTGAGTTAATGTGAATCTGAGACACAAATGAGCACCCTTTTTTTTCTTTTTTTTTACAAAGATGAAAGCAAGTGGAAGTTGCTAATCAGTTAAACAGAATCCCAAATCCATAAAAGTGTGTGTAGGTTGTGTGGTAGGAAATTTCTCTCTGTGACATTAGACTGTGAATGAAGTCACTCATCCTGGCTGTGTGTTCTACTCTGCATCTACTGTCCACTGACCATGGCAAGTCCAAGTGTCAAGCCTTCTATGACATTGTAGGGTTTTTGGGTTTTTTTAAAGATTGATTTATTACCAGGAGAGGTCACCAGATCTCATTATAGATGGTTATAAGCCACCATGTGGTTGCTGGGAATTGAACTCAGAACCTCTGAGAAAACAGCCAGTGCTTTAACCTCTGAGCCATCTCTCTAGCCCAGGTTGGTTTTTTTTGTTGTTGTTTTGTTTTGTTTGTTTTTGTTTTTTGTTTCGTTTTTACAAATGTGGGTGCTCTTGTATGTGGGGCATAGATATTCAAAACTGAGGCTTCATTTTGATGCATTTTTCCTGTGATGAACATGAAATGTCCTTCTCTATCTGTTTTGATTGATTTTAGTTTGAAGTCTTTTTTATTATGAAATTTTTTATTCATTTACATACCAATCACAGATCCCCTCTTCCCTCCTCCCACCCCTCCAGGCTTCCCCCTCCAAACTCTCCATTCCCTCCTACAAGAGGGTGAGGCCTCCCATGGGGAGTCAGCAGAGCCTGCTACATTCAGTAAATGCAGGTCCAAGCCCCCCCACCCCCACGGCTGTGCAAGGTGTCTCACCATAGGTAGTGGGCTCCAAAAAGCCCAGGGGGCCCCTCAAGCAGATCAAGCTACACAACTGTCTTGATTATGCGGAGGGCTTAGTCCAATCGCGTGGAGGCTCCACAGGTGTTGGTCTTTCATGAGTTCCCACTAGTTTGGTTCGGTTGTCTCTGTAGGTTTCCTCATCATGATCTTGATGCCCCTTGCTCATAGATCCCTCTTCTCTCTCTTTGACTGGACTCCAGAGGCTCAGTGTGGTGTTTGGCTGTGTCGGGCAGGTTCCCTCACTCAGGCTGTTGTTTTTTCATGGTTCATTTCTTGCCCTTCTTACAAGCATGGCCTCCAAGACAGTGAATGAGGAGTGCTGGTAAGTACACTGCTCGCCTCTGTAGACGAATTTCTAAATAATCTTACTAAGTAAAAAACACGGAGCCAAATATAGGGGTGAAAGCCTTAGATCAGGGAAGCAGGGAAAGCCACCAGCCAACTTCACCTCACCAACTCTGCAGCTTCCAAATGCGAGTTATTTCCTGTCTACCCACGCCTTTATTGCCTAGCTGTTCTGCCCTCTCACTGGCTCTCTTAGCCCAGCTCCCTCACTTCCTCTTCCTACACAGCTCTGTCACTTTCTGTCTGTCTGTACAGACCTCCAGGTCTCTATGGTTGGTACTGGGATTAAAGGCGTGTGTTACCATGTTTGGCTCTGTTCCCTAGTGTGGCCTTGAACACACAAAGACCCTGCCGGCTAATTGATAGGATTAAGGGCTTGTGCTACCACTGCCTGACTTCTTTGTTTACTTAAAATGGCTTGCTATTTCCTCTGATCTCCAGGCAAACTTTATTAAAGCACAAATAAAATACCACCGCACGCCTCCAGTCCTGTAGAGTTTCATCCAATACTGTAGAGTTTCATCCTCATGGAGTTGGAAATGCCAGGCTGCCTCATCAAACCCTGGTTGTCTGAGAGACAGACCTAGCTATTTTTATCATAGTGATGTCTCCAGGGCCAAGTCTTCCAGAATTCCCACAACTCTCAAGATATACCAGAAAATCCAGTGGGTATCAATTCCCAGTGTTTGGGCATTGTCATGAATACCCCCACTTTCTGTCCATTCTGTTGTTCCTATTCCAGTTAAACATGGCTGATTGTCCCTTGCACTATAAAAGAAAGGGAATCCATGCCAAGTGTGAGAAGCATGACTCTGATAGATTTGCCTTTGTTCGCACTACTCTGGCATTGGAAAAGTGACTCAGTTCACCCAACTCATGGTGGCATGCGTCTGTTCTCATTGATAGGGGAGAGGAAATGAATATGGTCTAACTGTGACTGTTATCTAGGATCTACTTCTCACAGTGCATGAAGTACAGCAGCACAGTGGGACCTTATCTGCTTAGGATGTTAGCATTCATTAAAGCTGTTGGATTGGTGGATAGTAATTCGGAAGACAGTTGCTATGCCAAATGCCTAAGCACTACCCATATTTCTCTATGAGTCCATATTTAGACTGAATAAGAAAGATATTGCTGACTCCCATCAGGTCCAGAAGCTACTTATCCACTTTTAAATAATAATTAACCTCCTGCTCCAAGGTCCTGTGCCAACTCATCACAGACCTGTTGCATTGTGCCAATTTGTTGGTTTTCTGAGTTATCTTTCTAAATTTAACAAACATTTCAATGTATTCAGTCTCTGATATTGTCTACTAATCTTAGAATTCTTTCTGAGAACTGAACTTCCCAGGGGGTTGGATTATGTTAATGTCATTGTAGATTATTAATTACCATAGCCTTGGCAGAGAGCCAAACTTACTAGCTTGATTCCATTAAAAACAATTCTTAAATATAAACCAAACCATTGATAAGACACCTTTATAATTATTCTGAGTAGTGGTTGTTATACTCTAATAGTTTCATGTTAAGTTCATTATCTATTTATATATAACAATGATTACTGCAAATTTGCAGCTTAATATCATGCATGTTCACTATCTCACAGAGTCTGAGGATCAGGCCTCTGAGAATGTCACGTGCCCCGAGGCCCCTTGTGATGCACTAACCAAGGTTATAGACAAAACTGAGGGCTTGGAGGAAGCTCACCCAGGGGAGAATCTGCTTGTAAGCGCTCCCGGTTCTTGGCACAATTAAGCTTCTCCTGGACTTTGATCTGAAGGCTTTAGCTTCTTGTTGGCTATAGATCACAGGACTCACTCAGTTCTCTGCTTTGTAGAAGCTAACTTGATCAACCAGAGACTGGGATCAAGGGGAAGTTGAGATGGACACTACAGCCTTAAGGACATGGTCACAAAGGTTGCGTCACTACGTGCTGTGCTCCCATTTGTTGTTTGGAAGTGAGTCACACACCAACCTTCCACCCTAGCAGGAAGTCACCAGCAGAGGAGGACTGCAGAGCTCTCTTGGCACCCTTCACTATCACAATCCACAAAAGGAACAAAAGATGTAACCTATATAATCTTTCAAAGGTTAAGTCTAGGGGTTGGCAAAATGGCTCAGCCTGGGCGAAGGGAGGAGGGGACTGGGCCTGCCAGGACTGAAATGACCAGTCGGAGCTGAATCCCCAGGGGGAGTCTTTGCCCTGGAGGGGATGGGAATGGGGGGGAGGTGGAGTGGGGGAGGAGGGAGAACAGGGGAATCCGTGGCTGATATGTAAAATTAAATTAAATTATAAAATAATTTTTAAAAAAAGATGGCTCAGTGGATAAAAGTGTTTGCCACCAAGTCTCAATTTGATTGTTGGGAATCACATGGTAGAAGGGGGAGAAAAAACCCCAATTCTTTCAAGTTGTCCTCTGGCCTCCACATGGGTGCTATGGATGCATACCTGCATAAGAAACAATGAAAAAAAATATGATAGCTATATTCAGCAGCTTTTAGAGGGGAAAAAGCCCAAATAGCTGAGATAAAATTCTAAATCATGTCCTCTTTATTGTAAAGTAAGCATAATGCGGCTGACTGGGTTTATGCAAATAAAATGGGAAGCATCTTGATTAAATATCTTGAGTTGATAAAAACTGTTTTCAGGAACTTAACCTGCAGAATCAAGCACCTAGCACAGAGAGAGCAGGTGAAAGGCATAGTCCAGGGTGCTGCGTCGATGTGCAAGGCTATTGCAAATGCAAACAAGCCTGAGTTGAGTGGACCACAAAAGCCTGGCATACCACTCATCCTGGCACCCAGCTTAACTTGTTTCCTTCAGGTCTTTTAACTCCTGCTCCCAAATAGTTTTTTCTGGTTTCTTCACCTTTTAGCTAACTCATAACCAAGTTTGGCAAATGAATAGTCTTATTCAAAATGTTTGGAATTGGATGAACATTCACTTCAATTCACTGTTCTTAGTCACTTGCAGCTGGTGAGAGCAGTTGGTGATACTGACATCCTCTAGTGGCAGACACCTCCATTCCCTTGTGGATGTTGCTGTTCTCAAATAAGAATAAACCCCCTCCTGTGTGTACACCTTGAAAAACGCAACTCATTTTCTCTGATAGCAAATATCACACTGAGATAAAGCTGGAAAGCAAAACTTTAATAAAATAAAGAGGCATTTGACCCTCTTTCTGTGGAGATCTGGGAACAGCTGAGTGTTCCATCAGCAGTCCATGGCACAGCTCAGGAATAGTCAAAAGATTGATAGGCACCCCGCAACGCCAAGATTTCCCTTGGTGACCATAACCGTACTGTTCATTGCTTGCAGAATGATTATTACACCATGTCTGCCTCCTCAGACTCTTTTATTCTTGCTTTCTTTCCAGTTTTAACTCCGATTTTGCTTTTGGCACAATGGAGAGAAGTTAAATGGGGTCATAGGTAGCTGGGGTCAATTAAAGTCAACTGCAGTTAAATATGTATGAAGGTGATAGGAGCAGACTCATTTGCTAGAAAAAAAAAATCTCATTTTGCACACTTGCTGCCCACAGGCATATTTCCAGAGCCTCCTTAACTTGTTGCAATGTACCTGGGCTGTGTCTCAGCTGCACTCTGTCCCGACGTCAGTCACAGCCTCTTCCTCCTTAGATATTGTTTCACTTCCAAAGACAAGTTCAGATTATGCCTCAATACTATACATAGTATTTAAGATAGAGCAGGTATTAACTGAACTATTTCACAAAAGCTGAGATCTCATTGACTTTTTAATTCTCTGGGATTTCCCTTTAAAAGAAGAGGAAAGGGGCTTACGCAGGGGCCTGAATGGAATTCGTATTAGAGTCTTGCTCCAACGGCAGTAGGCAGAGGCAGGAATCAGACTGTCTGACTAACCCACCCAGCAGAAACTTCCATTTCCTTTGAACAAATGAGATATTAATGGTCTGTAGAAGGTATTAAACAGGAAGATGACTGTGACAATACAAGGCTGAATTTTCTGCATTCATACTTAGCTCTCTTCCATAGGAATGCCACATTTCAGGAATGAGGAGGAGGGCATGGAACACTGCCATAACTCCAGACTGGGTGTGGGACGAGAGGACATCAGACGTCATGACAGGACTCTTGAAGCGCTGTCCTGCTTCTCCGAATTCTTACTTATCCCTCTTTGTCTGGGAAGAAAATCAGAATTTTCATATTTTTCTGTTTATCTAACAGACCTCATTAAAACATTCAAGCAAGAAAACCTTTGGTTTATCTATCAAAAAATTAGACATCCATGTTCCATATAGATGTTTTATCTCCAAATATTGATTTCCATAAGCTTCTCTATGGGTGGCTTCCTGTGAGAGGAGTACATCACTCTGTCCCACTGATACCAGGTGGTCACTTGCTTTGGTCAATGAAGTAGAAGCAGAGGTGACTGTGCTCCTTAATGAGCAGATCCTCAAAGCCTTTTCATGCTCACTGCACTCTCCTTCCCCTTCCCACACAATAATGGGAGAGTGACTGCTTTAGCCTGGGCAAGAAGACACAGAGCTGACTTACAATAAGCATGCAGCACAAGTAAGAAATAAAACTGTCAACTATTGTGATTCTGAGGATGCGGATTGTTCTCTGTCTCTCTGTCTCTGTCTCTGTCTCTGTCTCTCTCTCTCTCTGTGTGTATGTGTGTATACATGTTCAGGTGCATGCTTATACATGCATGCCTACAGAGGCAAAATGTCATCCTTAATTATTGTTCTTTAACAGCCATCTACTTGGGGATATTTATTTGTTTGTTTTCACTATTTCATTATCTATAAGCCATTCATACTGACTACTCTGAGCCCCTGTCTCTCTACTAACCCTCTTTGCTGTTTACCCTTCTCCCTTCCCATCAACTTCTCTTTCAATTTTATATCTCTACATTTTGTCTTGTGATCCACTAGATTAACTGGGGCCATTTGTGTGACCATATGTATGGGGTTGTCTTTGGAGCCTGATGGGCTTATAGGTGGATACACAACTAGAGACAGTGGTTCCTCCTCCCCTGGAATCTATAAGTAGCCAATACTTGAGAGGGTTCTGTGGGTATTCATCTCTTCTTTGACTGATCGGTTAGTGGGCTGAGTACAATAAACTACAATAGTTTTGAGTTAATGATTGCAATATTTTTATAGACCCTATCTTCTGGCTCTTAGATACCTCTTGCCCCTTCTTCCACAATGTTCTCTAAGCCTTAGAGGGGGTTGTTTAGGGCTGGACCATTGCTTATTTTCTGCATCTTTGGTAGTTATGAGTATCTACTTTCATTGTTCATTGGAAGGAAAAAGCTTCTTTATCTATGGGTATAAGAATATGTACTTAGAAGGCAGGTTGATGTCAAACCACATTAGTTAACCATCAGAAATAGGGTCCCCATATGGGCCTACATTACCTCCCCAGACTGGGGCTATTAGCCAGGCTTACAGAACTAGGCACTGGTTTCTCATCCCCATTTCCCATGGACTGAGTCTGAAATGCAATCAGAGGGCAGTAGTATCAAGGACTACGGGGGTCCAGCCCCTTGATAGTCCCCTCCCAGGGTCTGGGAAGAATCTACAACCAGCTGATAATTAATCTTTGAAGAAATGAATCTATGTACACGAAAATCCTTAGTTCATACACTTTATTATTCTGTGATAGTTTTCTCTCTACACAGCTTCTATTCTGCTCTCATGTCTAGCTCCTTTCTTGCCTGATTTCTCTCTATAATTTATCTATTGTCTCCTCTAGGTTCTATCTTAATTCCTTCATCTAGTTCTGTCCCTTCTAGGTTCTCATCCATCTAGTTCTTTCCCCTATCACCTCCTCTCCCATCTCCTTCTCTCTCATCTGGCTCTTCCTCATCTTGTTCTTCCCCATCTGGCTCTTCCTCATCTTCCATCTCGTTCCTCTAGAACTCTCTTCTAGTCCTTCAATCTAGTTCTTCCCTATCTCGGTTTGTTCCTCTCAAGTTCTTACCCATCTAGTTTTTCCATTCTCTTTTCTCTTCTCTGCCCCATGCTCTGGAAGTCCCGGTATAAGAAGGGAGGGTCCAAGCTAAATTGTGTAAAGCTATTATTTAATGTCCACCTGACCTACGGTGTCCCCTTGTGCAATTTAAGTCAGAAGACTTGTATGTGGGCTTCTATCACTGTTAGTCCTTGAAAGTTGGGCACCCACCTGGGCGGTGTCTCCTTGTGGAATTTATGTTAAGTCAGGAGACTTGCACGTGGGCTGCTATCAATGTTAGTCCTTGAAAGTTGGGCACCCACCTGGGTGGTGCTTCCTGTAGTCCTTGAAAGTGGCTAAGGGAGATATCTGATTCCAGAGAAAGCCTTTCCTGAGGCTGTTCTCCAAATTCTGGAATGTGTTTGTCCAGAGAGTGATCAGTCCACACTGTTAGCCCTTCTTAGGGAAAAGTCAATTGGGAAAACTATGAAGGCACACATGATTTTCATAACAGAAGACAGCTGATATATAACAAGCCAAATAACACCAAACGCTCCTTGGGATTTGGCTTCCTCTGGAGGAATTCCCTGATCCCTCCAGGTAGTGACTTTGCCATAACCAGCTGAGTTCTTATGATATATTCCTGTGGCCTACACTACAGTGGGTTATCCCCACAATAGTAAAGGTGCTATTACACAGGGAAACCCTGCTTTCTATATGGTTTCTTTACACTCCCTTTATCCCTATCAATCCATCTCTGATTCTACACCCTCATATTCCCAATCTCCCTTGGCCCTCTCCTGCCCAGACCTTGCGATGCACAGTATTCTCTTTACGGTTTTGTCTATGTTCTATCTGTTTTCCTAAGGCAATCCCCGCTCTGTGTGGGTTTGAAAGAAAATGGCCCCCAAAGGGAGTGGTACTATTAGGAGGTATGGCCTCCCTGGAGTTGGAGTGGCCTTGTTGGAGTAAGTGTGTCACTATGGGGGTGGGCTTTGAGGTCTCCTATCTCAAGTTATGCCCAGTGTCACAGCTCACTTTTCTGTAGGCTACTTCTTAGATTTTTTTTTCTTGGTGTTTGGTTTTGTTTGTTGTTGTTGTTGTTTGTATGCTCTTATCACTAACCCTCTGTTGGATGTGCAGCTGGCAAAGATTTTTGCCCATTCTGTGGACTATCTCTTCACTTGATTAACAGTTTTCTTTGTTGTACAGAAGCTTTTTAAGTTCACCAGATTCCATTTGTCCATTAGTTGTCTTATTTCTTCTTCTACTGGAGTCTATTCAAAAGATCACTGCCTGTACCTATACACTGAAGCATACTTCTTATTCTTCTCTAGCAAATTTATATTATCAGGACTTAAGTTGGGCTCTCTGATCCACTGGAAGTTGAGTTATGGAAAATTTGTATATTAAATGGAGATATAGATTCATTTTCTGCATGTTATTATCTGTTTCCCTGTACTGTTTGATGAAGATGATGTTAGCTTTCCAATATTTATTTTGGTCATCTTCTAGAAATACCTAGTAGTTACAATCTAATGGGTTTATTTTCAGATCCTCTATTGTATTCTATTTATTATTATCTATTTATTATTGAACTCTGTGCTGTGGGATGTTCTGTATGTTAAATACGTTGCTCTGATTGGTTAATAAATAAAACACTGATTGGCCAGTAGCCAGGCAGAAAGTATAGGCGGGACAAGGAGAGAGGAGAATTCAGGAAAGTGGAAGGCTGAAGCAGAGAGTCACTGCCAGTTGCTGCCATGAAAAGCGAGGTGTAAGGTACCAGTAAGCCACAAGCCACATGGCAACTTATAGATTAATAAAAATGGGTTAATTTAAGATAGAAGAACTAGATAGCAAGAAGCCTGTTATGGCCATACAGCTTATAAATAATATAATTCTCTGTGTGTTTACTTGGTTGGGTCTGAGCAGCTGTGGGACTGCCGGGTGAGAGAGATTTGTCCTGACCTGGGCCAGGCAGGACGGAAGAAACTTCAGCTACAGATTTGTTTTCAGATCTTCTATTTTATTCTATTGAACTCTGTATCTGTTTCTATGCCAGACTGTAGGATTTTTATTGCTATGTGTCTTGGCTAGTTTTCTGTTGCTATGATAAAACACCGTGACCAAGGCAACTTATAGAAGGGAGGGTTTATTCAGGCTTATGGTTCCAGAGGGAGAAGAGTCCATCACTGTCACAGCAGGAAGCAGGGCAGCAAGCAGGATGGCTGGAGCAGGATGCTGAGAGCTCACATCTTAAAACACATGAGGAAACTGGGAATGGTGCATGACTTTGAAATTTTAAACCTAGCCTCCAAGGGACATATTTCCTCCAGCCAATATCTCCTAAACCCATCCAAACAGTGTCACCAACTGGGAACCAAGAACACAAAAGTCTAAGCTTTGGGGGGACAGTGGGCATTCTCATTAAAACCACCATACTGTGGTTTAGTAGTAATTTGGAATCAATTGAAACAACACCTCCCACCATATTCTTTTTCTTTGGGATTGCTCACAGCCCTTGGTCTTTGTACTTTTATTGCATTTTCTGTGTGTTTTACTTTATCTGTTCTTAGTTTGTAGATTTTTCTATTTCCATGGCATCCCAATGTTTCTGCATATTCCATTCACGTGTTTTAAAAATATTTATTATATCCCTTGACTGAATCATTCAGTTTCTCTATCACATCTTCAAGCCTTGATATTCTGTCTCCTGTGTGAACCATTCCACTGATGAGGCATTCCACTGAGACTTGTGTTAGGTTTATTGAGTTTTTCATTTCTTGTCTCACTGCAGTTTGAGTTTTCTTCAGTTATTCTCTCTCTGTTGATTTTAATTTTCATTTCTTGCATTTTATTCATAATTTCACTCAGCCATTTTCTTATGTTCTCTTGGACTAAATAATTTTGTTCATGTTTTCTTTATGTTCATTCAGGAATTCATTTTCTTCCTCTTTGTTTCATTTGAACTTGTTAAATGTGTTTATAATTGTTCTTTTGATAACTGTAGTTTGGATTTTATCTCAGTTGCCTGCATAGGTCACACTACTGTGGAATTAGTGATTTGGGGGAAGGTATGTTTTCTTGTTTTATCATATTGTTTGTGTTTTTGTGATAGGACCTGGGTGTCTGGATTTACATTGTTGATTGTCTTTTGGTATGAGATTTTAGTCCACCAGGTTGGAGGCACAAAGAAAGATGTCAGGCTAGGTCTCTTGGGATGTCTCAAGGGGACAGAACCCAAATTAATTCTAGGGTGAGAAGTCCTACTCAATCTAGGTCTGGTCTAGGCCAGTAGTTGTCATATGGAGAATCTGTGTTTTACAGACTGGAGATACAGTATGGAGACATATGAGTCAGGGTAAAACGGGGTCTTGGTTGACATGGTTACCTTGTTTTGTTTTTGTTTTTATACATAGCTTTTCACTGGACCTTGAGGCTAGACTAGATGGCTAATGAACCACAGGGAGTCTCCCATTTCTGCCTGACTAGATCTGGAATTATCAACCCATGTTACCATGCCTGACTTTTCATGTGCATATTGGAGACTGAACTCGATCCTTACCTTTGTGTAGTGAGCATTATACTGGCTGAGCCATCTTTCCAGACTGAGGGTGTTTGATGCTGTAGTGTACTGAGCCTAAGCTAGCTGGTGCACATTATTTAGGGAACTCTGTCTTTTCCTAGGCCAAGAAGAAGTCTAATGTATTAAGATTGTGTTCTTCCTATAGACTTACTGTCTCTTCTTAACCATGCATACATGTATTTATTCGAACTATTAGTTGACATATGTTCTTTATTTCTTATGTGCTTATCATATGCCGTGCACACTGCTAAGATAGGGGCTTAAACGTACATCATTTGCCTTTGTGAGCATTCAATTTGTAGATGAAGACTGAACAAAAACCTCCACACACAAACACAAAATTACCAACTGTGAAACTAGCATACAAGGAAAAAAAAAAACAACAGAAAATAGAAATAGAGATCATGTAAGTCAGACTGGGCAGTCGGAAATTCTCTTCTCTGAAGCAAAACCTGATCCTGAAAGGAAAGATGGGCAGAAAGTGATCAGGCAGGGTCTCAAGTATCGCTGGCAAACACAAGAGGGATCTGCAGCTGTAGTAAACAAAGACATCTGAACGTGGGAGTAAAAGCAAAATATGAACTTGGGAAATGGGAAGAACATTCTCTTCAGAGAATGGAATAAATCTGGATTCTGATGGGAGGTTGTTGTTTGTTTTTGTTTGTTTGAGACAGGGTTTCTCTGTGTAGCCATGGCTGTCCTGGAATTTGCTCTGTAAACGGGGCTGGTCTTGAACTCAATGATCTTCCTGTTGCTGCCTGCCAAGTACAGGAAACAAAGACATATGCCACCACTGCTTGGCTCAAATCTGGATTTTTTAAAAAGACAACTGGTTTTGGGGAAAGATCAGTGAGGACATGGAGCAAGAGAGAGAAAGAGAGAGAGGAGTAGAAACAGAGCATAAAAGACAGACCAGAGCAGTATGTTTTGGTTTTGGTTTTGGTTTTGGTTTTGGGTTTGGTTTTGGTTTGGGTTTTGGTTTTGGTTTTGGTTTTGGTTTTGGGTTTGGGTTTGGGTTTGGTTTTGGTGTTTGGTTTTTCAAGACAGGGTTTCTCTGTGTAGCTTTGGAGCCTGTCCTGGAACTCACTTTGTAGCCCAGGCTGGCCTCGAACTCACAGAGATCACCTGCCTCTGCCTCCCAAGTGCTGGTGAGCCACCCATCGCCCAGCCCAGAGCAGTATGTTTAAGGGAAGCCACCACTGTGTTCTTGTCTTGCTCTCTCTATTGCTGGATGTAGGAGCATGAAGCAAGAGGTTGGTTTCAGAGTGAGATAGTCCTGTACCCAAATCCATTGCCTTTATCTTTGATGTCCCTGTACTCACATGAAAAGAAATAAGTGTCAGTATGTACTGCACTGACACCTGATTTGCCAGAGAGTGTAAATTAGCTGCCTGCATCTTGCGGTTTTTCTCACTGTCCTCCTTCTCTTTTTAACATGCATTTCTTTCCTCTCTTCATCAGAACACTCTCTTCCAAATTCACTCTCCCATTCTTCCACCCATTCTCCTCTTAAGAAAATAAGGTGGAGACAGGAAATATTTTGTGTATTGATGATGAGGAGTATTGTTATCATTTGAATACTTGGCACGCTAACAGGTATGAAGTTTTACTGTTGGATAATGATATTGGGAGGTGGGTGCAGTAGGTGATTCGTCAGGGCCTTCATGGGTGGGTTTCATGATGTTGGTATTTGGGGTTACTGTGTGGTTAGGTTTCGATTGCTGGTATAAAACACAGACCAAGAACAACTTGGAGAGGAAAAGATTTACTTCAGTTTAGAGTCCATCATGAAGGGATGTCAGGTCAGGAACTAAAGCAGAAGTTATGGAGGAACACTGCCTACTGCCTTTCTCTCCATGGCTTGTTCAGCTTGTTTTTCTCTACCACATGCCCAGAGGTGGCACCACCCACAATGAGCTGAATCCTCTCACATCATAAATCAGGAAAATGCCCTCAGTCCCCTCTTTCCAAGTAACTCCAGCTCATGTCAAGTTTACAAAAATACCCAACCAACATACTATACTGGCAAATATTACCTCATATGTGACAGTACAGACTAATCAAAAATTGTTAATTAGTGGATTTTATGTCTACCTGAGCTTATGTTTTTTTATTAAACAATTTGTATTGCTACTTTGAATGAGTAATTATCTGTATGGTTTAGCCTTCCATTCATTGACCAAATAACCATTAAGTGATTTGGTAAAGTTTGTTGTCAAAGTAAGATAGGAAGATATGAAAGGTATACACTCTATGAACACGATGACATTTCTTTGGGCTTCAATTTTTCCACCTATGCAAGTCTCACTGTATTATTGGTAAACAGAATCTAATTTTATTACTCTGTGATATCTTGCTAATATAAACTAGTATTATCGTCAAATACACCAGAAGGAACTAGAGCTCAAATATCAATACTTAAAGGCTGGTAAGTCAACTGGATCTAATTTATCTATTTTTACTGAAATATTTATAACTAGTGGAAAAACATGTCTCTCAAAGTCAAGGCAACCAATAGTGACGTGTTCCTGTCCTTCAAACTTGTGAAAGGTTAAAGATTTATTTCACAGTAGTTCCAAAGCATTGGACGAGTATTCTTGAGAACCACTTTCAAACTCCTGTCACATGATTGATGAAAATTCATTTCAGTAACTGCCCTTATCAAAGCCATCTAACCATTGGCAGCTTCAATCAACCAATCAGAAACACTCTTACTCAATGATCAACCAATCCCACACATTTCCAACAGTCAACATCTACCAATCCTGAAGTGTCATCCTTCTTCAAATTCCTTAAAAATTCAGTAGTTTACTTGGTCCACACGGTCTGTGGCTCACAAGTGTAGATCAGTCCTATTTTATAAATAATACATTCCAACAAAGACTTATGACCTTTCCTTTACAAGCACAAACTTGTGGAAGTTCCTTGAACTCTTCTCCGAGATTTCCTCATAATTCCATGGGATTCTATTTTTCCTTCAGAAAGTCAATTTGTTAAAGATGTTACCAAGTGTGATTTATTGTTCCAATTTTGACCCAGAAAAACAAGGACAGACTTGGAAGAATTTGGAAATTTGAAAGAGCAACATGGTATGATACTCAGAACTTGTAATGTATCTTTGGAAAGAAGGCATGCAGTTTGCTTTGCAGTAAAAGCAACATATAGGGGTGGTAGGGAGGAATACAGATGAGAGAGGATGCAGAAATTTGAAAGTCTTTTGGGGTCTTCAGTGTCCATGAGTTTCTCAGCCTAATCCCTAGATGTATGAGTGTTTTTTTATGCTGTTTAATTTTCTATAATTATTTCTTCTTGTTTCTTCCTCACTGCGCAGTAATGAGTGCCAGCCTACCCCACTTCTGCAGTAGAAGTGAAATAGGGGACAGAGGGAGTGGGTAGAGAGATGGGCTATTCAGAGAGTGTCTCCTGAGGACCAGCTGCCTGGGGAACGACAAGGGAGTGAAAATTCAAGGAGAATGTTACAGTGATTCAAACATAAATAGCTATGAAATGATTTCCACTTTTCAAATTATCAACTTAAATATGATAAGCCAATGTGTTAGGAAATGGTCACTCTCACGTTCCCCTGGTGCAAATGTAAAATAATTGGTTTTCTAAAGGACAATTTTGTAGTGGTTATCTAGAGGTGGGGAGCTCAAAAGATGTATAGCATTTGTGGCACTGAAATTCCCTGAAGGTCTGTACGCTAAGGAAATAATAGCAGAGATGCGCAATGTATATGGGGCATGTTCTCACCGAGAATGAGGACTGAGAGGGCGAGCTTCACACTGTTAACTGAGCTGACTGAGGTCTGGTTTGTAGGACCCGTGTGTTTTTCCATATCTTCTTTTATATATATTCATTTCTAAATTCCCGAGAACTTGATAACGGAGAAAATATGCCTTGGCTGCTCATGAGTGTTTATGGAGAGGGGGTCAGTTCCCCCAACTATATCCTTTCTGTGAGTGGATGAATCTATGGATGTAGAATTCACAAATTTGGAGGGCTATATCATAATAAAGAAGAAAGGAATGCTTTGGGATTGGCTCAGTCAGTAAAGTGTTTAAGTTTGGTTTCTAGAACTTAGAAAACTGTCAGGTGTAGTGGTGCATGATCAGTTTGTAATCCCAGTGCTGTGGAGGCCGAGACAGGAGGTTCCCTGGGCCTTGATGGTCAACCAGGTTAGCTGAATTGGTGAGCTCCAGGCCAGTGAGAGACCCTGTCAAGATTGTCCTTCAGTCTCCACAGGTACCTACTCTCAGACATGACATGCTGTTTTAGAGAGAGACAGACAGTGAAATTACTCAGCAAGTAGGGGCACTTGCCCTGCATGCCTGGCAGCCTGGGTTCTAGGCCCCAAAGCTATGAAAATGTGGAAGGAGAGAAGCAACTCCCGAGTGTCCTACAGCCTCCATTGTACCCCCTACACACACACCACACACACACAGACACACACACACACACACACACACACACACACACACACACACACACACACACATCATGATGCACACATACAAACAATAACAACAAATAAAAGGAAGAGGAGGAAGTCTAAGGAGATTTTCACCCCTTTTGACCTCTTTTCCTCCAGATGACACTTCCTATTAAGATGGCTAAGCAGGCCCATCAGGTGGGAGATGAGAGCTCCTGGAAGGGCAGACAAAAATGGAGCTGGAATTCAGCCATTTGATCCCCCTTTGGGCCTCCCAGGGCCTTGGACTTAGGATAGACAGTTTCCAACCAGCACCTATCTTCCAGTAAACTCAATGCAAAACAGGCATTTGACTCTCCCTCCTGCTTGCTTTCTTTAAAGCTCAATCTGAGTCCTTTTACTGCTGGTTCCACCAGCCAGGGTCACCTCTATACTTGGTTAACTGGCTCTCGAGTTTTGTGCTTTTCTTTAGTATGGCTTGCTTGGCTGTGTCTTGTCCCGGGCACTCATTAAGCTACATGTGCAAGCCAGATTTAAGGAACTGTGCAGCTGCTGAGGCCCATTGATATTTTGCGGTGAACAAATCTCCACATTTTAAACATTCAGCTGTTTGAAACATGCTGAATGCAGAAATCACTGGTGAGCCTCGATGTATTAAATACCTCTAATTAAATGGCTCTATATTATGATGCTGTTCATGATATTTCATTGCAAAAAAATTATAACCGAGTCTTCTGGAGCAGGAAGCCCTATTCACTTTCTTTCTTTCCATGGGACTGAGGGAGAAGAGCACAGAAGCAATTTGACAAATAAGTGTGAGAGGAAAACTTTAGCCATTTGGATTCTCTTAGCCCCTCGGTGACCTTTAGCCAATGATTTCTCTGCTGCCTTATGTGCCATCACCATGCTGTTCATCCCTGTGGCTGAAGGATGCGGAGTAACTCACACCTTCAGCATAGTTCCAGCAGATTGCAATTTTTAGATGATTGTTCATTTCTAATGTAGCATTTTTATACAAAATAGTTGTGAAAACAAGACATAAAATACTAAACTCTCGGACTAAAATGAGCATCTCGGAGAAGGCCTCATGTTCCATTTCTAGAAATATATCTTAACTTTCTCACTAAATGAATTTTTAGGAGTTTGCCAAGGTCTAGTGTTAGTATTGATTTACTTAGGATTTAGAAATCTGTTTTCTATAAACTATTTCTCTCATTTTATCATTCTGGATTTGGCTTTATTCTTACTAAAAATCTCTGTGAAGTGTCAAGTCTTGGATTATTTCCATAAATGGTTAAGTGATATTTTCAACTTGTTTTTAAATAAAATGAATCTTTGCTTCCTAACTTGGTCAACTTTAATTTTTTTAAAGACATAGCTTATAAGCAAAGTTTGACAGTACCTTCAGTGTAGCCAATTATTTAGCTTGTTCATAAATAGTATCTTTGAGGAAGGACTCTATAGCTCAGCTATTGTAGATGACAAATATTCTGAATTCTAGCCAGGAAGTGATGGCTCACACCCAGCACCCAGCAGAGGCAGGCAGATCTCTGTGTGTTTGAGGCTAGCCTGGTCTACAGAGTGAGTTCTAGGACAGCCAGAGCTATACAGTGAAACCCTGTCTGGAATTTTTTTTAATATTCTGAATTATTTTATTTTTATTTTCTTTTTTTCATATGCAGTATTTGTGAGATATATGCATGGGAATGTGTATGCATAGGTTTACATGCATGTGTATGTGCCAGTGTGCAGAGGCCCATGGTTGTTATTAGGAGTCATCATACATCATTCTTCCACCTTATTTTTGAGGCAGAGTCTCTCCATTGGATCCAGAGCTTTGTTATTAAGCTTAGTTTGTTAGCCAGTTTGTCCTGGTGACTCTCTGTCTCCACTTTCCAAGGCTTGAGTTATGGGTAAGTTCCTATGCCAACTTGGCATTTAAGTGGGTTTCGGAGTTCTAAACTCCAGGCCTCTTGCTTCTGTGGAAGTACTTTGAGCGTGATATCATCCCCACAGTCTGGAACATTCTAGATCCTAATGCCATGGCTGCCAACAGACGTTCTGAGCAAATTTTCATATATTGTGTTCTTTTAAAATTTTTTATTTATTCTTCTCTCATATTTTACATCTCAACCTCAGTTTCCCTCTCACCTCTCCTCCTAGGGCCCCACACCTCCACCCTAACCACTCCTCCTCTATTTCTCCTCAGAGAAGGGTAGGCCTCCCATGGATATCAACCAAACATGCCATATGGAGTTGCAATAAGGCTAGGCACCTCCCCTCATAGTAAGGCTGGACAAGGCAACCCAGTGTGAGAAGAAGGGTCCCAAAAGCAGGCAAAGGAGTCAATGACAGCCCCTGACCCCACTGTGAGGGGTTCCACATGAAGACAGAGCTACACAACTGTCACATCGTATTTCACGTTCTTAAAGCCAAACTCACTCTTGAGGCTATTTTTAAAAATAAACATAATGATTGCAAAATGTTTTATAAAGAGTGATAACAAGTACACCTTGATCTTGGTAGCCCGGATTAATTTCAGACTGGGAGTCAAAAGCTTTTGTCTTAACTGAGAAAATGGTTTCCATACCTGACTGAAAGAGGCAGTTCTTTACCTTTGTCTCCTGGGGGACCCTAGGATACACAGTTCCTCAAACAGGATCTTGGGGAGCTCCTGGGCCCCCTGCCCTGTGATCTTTCATTTCCACAGTAACTCTTGTCAGTCATGCTTTATAGACAAGGAAACAGAAAATTATGGTTCCTGTAAGTGGATCATGCCAAAGCTATTATTTTCAATTGTAAAGACAGAATATACAATGTAGCTCCTCTGCCATTCTGCCTCCAAAAGTGAGAATTTACAAATTTATAACAAAAAATCAAAAAGAAGGAAATGAGCAAAGAATTGGAGGAAGGCTGTATACCAACACCAGTCCCACCTGCTGTTTGTACCAGGGTGTCCAGAGCCTGTGAGTGCCTGGAGAATTCAGTCTCCTGATTGACTATGAAGGAGCCTTTTCCCACCATGGCTCATGTGTGCTGCCTTTTGTAGCTCTGTGTGGATGACCTCACACTTTGTGTTGGATGTCATTTGAACACAGGTTCTATGTAAGGAAGATACTTCTGTGTGTGGCCAGTGGGAACAATGATGTACTGATCTGGTTTCAAATGATTCCACTCGAGTGAGGATGCCATGGAACAGATGGGATCCCAAGTCTCTGTCCACAGTGCAGTAAATATTTATAACAAAAATCTTTGTTTTGTTGCTTGACTTTGTGCTATGACTACACTTGAAGGCAGTGAACAATTTCTCCAAAGGCATTTACTTACAAAAGATGCATTTGTGCTTAATGGTTTGATTACAATTCTTCTCAGAGAGAAGACAGTTGTTAGAGGGACTGGCATTGATGGGACAAAAGGGGAGAAGGAGCCAAAGTTGATCTTTTGTTTCTAAGAGGGAGAGGGAGCATCTATAGGGCAAAGCTGCTATTAGAGAACAATGCCATGCAGTGGGAAGGCATGAGCTTTGTAATCACAAAAACCTGGGTTCAAATCCTGTCTATACCTCATGCAAAAAAAAAAAAAAAGGTCCAAAAGTATTTAAAGATTTCTTATCCTGTGCCAGCTACTACATTAGGCATTTAGGATAAGAGATAAATCAGGAATAGTCACTATAAGCACATAAATCTTAAATTTATGACAGCTAAGTACAAAGACAATAACCTACATTGAGTGTTAGGGAGCCCTGGAAACAGATGTAAACAAAATCAGAGGGAGGGGGCTAGGCAGATTGATCAGTGGTCAGAGCATGCATCCTACAAGTCTGGGGTCAAGAGTTCAGCCCCAGCACCATTGTGAAAGCTGGATGAGCATGGCAGCTCTCCTGTAATCCCAGGGCAGGAAATAAAGACAGGGCATCCCCCAAGCAAGCCAGTTTGCTAGACTAGCTGAATGGGCAAGTTCTAGGTTTAGGGAGAGACCCTGACTCTCATCAAGGAAGACACTCGAGATCACCTCAGACCTCCATATGCATGTGTTTGAATGTACACATACACTTGCACACAGGAACACTCATACACACAAGCACATTATACACACACAGACACACACACGCACACACATACATCAGAGGGAAACAGGATAGGTTTCTCAAGATCGTATTTATCTTGTTGGATAGTTATGAGGATATAATTTATATGAATACATGGTCTTCCATGGTTCCATGCAAACAGCAGGACTTCTACAAATAGTTATGGTGCTTCTGATAACAGAGATGACATTGCACTAAGGGTAAATGGGCAAACATGAAGGAACACTGGCAGTGGTGGAGAGACGGGAGTAGGTTCCATCAGATGACAGGCTCTTATGGGTCCCCTTTGTCAAGCTTAGCATTACAGTAATTGTTCTGCATATGCTTGTGGAGGACAAGGAGTGGGCAAGAAAATACAAAGGATAAGAAGGAAAATGAGATGAAAGGAAAAAGTCAAGCAGGTGATGTCTTTGTTCATGTACATGACATGGCTGCTCCCTTACTCCATTATACGTGACACTTTTGGTGAACAGCCGGCACCCCATTGGCCATCTATCTCTAAGTAGACACCTGTCACTGTCTCAAGCCTGATTGCTCCTCCTTCCCAGAGAGTAGAAATGTGAGCTGTGTCACAGATGGAATTGTGTAACTTCTAATCCTTTCCAGTCACATGAAGATGAAAAGCTCATGTCCTCTTGATGGACTGAAACACACACACACACACACACACACACACACACACACACACAAATATACACACACTCATACATATAGACACTTGCTTGTGCACACACACTCATACACACACTTGTTTGTGCCCACACACATGTACTCTCACTTGTGCACACATACACTCACACATATGCCCACACACATGCACATGCACACATACACACACTCATACTTAACCTACTGCTCAAAACAATTACTGTAACTTCAGCTCACCTCTTTTCTAGTGGGAGAAGTTATAAACTAAAAAGACAACATTGCTTCTAAACGTTCCTCCCAGTGAGAGAAAAAGGAGCTAAAAGTTTTGAATATTGGAAAAGCCTTGCAGGAGAGAGCAGGAGCAGGAAGCTGAGTCATCCTGATAGCTTGCAGAAATGCTCAGAACTGCAGGTAGCAGACACACAGTTACATTTTTTTTAAATGGAGGATTTATTTTAAGCTGTTACAAAAAGGCACCAAGTGGTCAAATTTCCTCCATGACCCACAGCTGGACTACCGCCCCTGCCCACAGCAAGGAAATTTGGAAGCTTTTTCTCCAGAGAGCTCAGACCAAAGATTCTCAGGAACAGCAGACAGAACCAGGGCAGGACCAGGAAAAAGAAAGACATCTACATACTGGGTGTGACTCACCCCGCTCGCCCCCACAACTCTTTCCTTGTACCCTTGCAATGGCCGGGCTCAAGCCACTAGGCCTACAACAGCAGAGTCATGACAGGAACGTCACCCGAGAAGAACATTGTCAGGTGCCAATGCAGGTCCCCTCCTCCAAACTGGGTAGAGCCCCTCGGTCATGGGACAGCTGATCCTATCAGTTGGCAGTTCTCAACTACATGAACATACTTCTGATTTGAAAGAAAGCAACTTGCGTAAATTCAAGACAAGGAAACAAAGATTCTGTCCAATGGAAAGTGTAGCATCAGGGAGCTCTCCTATGGGATAGCAACACCACAGCAGGCCCATTCCCCACTCACCAGGACAGGTGTCATCACACCCAGAGAGGAAGCCTCAGAGAAAACTCAGAGAGAAGTGTGACTTCCTTTGGCAGATCTTGGGCCAGGGAGTTGGGACACATGTTGTGTTTCCCTGATATGCCTCTAGGCAGAAGCCACATCCTGGACTCTCATGTTGGTGTAAGTGAGGAATGGCCATTGGATGTTCTCTAGCTTTCATTCCTCCTTGATTCCCGGTAGGCCCCCTCACACCTCAGCCTTTACCAATGAATATGTATAAATCTTGACATATAAGTAGGAGGTGGTTGGAGCAGACGGGGCTACATTCTGCCCACATCCAAATTGCCTGGTGACACAGGTCAGCTATTTACTGCTAAGTCTTGTCACCCTAACGAAGCAAAGAAATAATGCTTCCATGTGATGCAGAGGTGGAGATACCTGGACGGTGCACACAGGATGCTAGCCACCGAGCCCAGCTTGGGGTCCCCACTTCCTTTTGTGACCGGGTAGGAGAAGAAAATGGGGTGCGAGGAGCAGAGCTTCCTCAGAAGGAGACCTCGGGTAATCTGCTGAATCCTCCAAGGAAGACTGGGCAGGGAGACGGGGTGAATGGTGTCGGGGAAAATCTTTCCCCCTAAAAACACAAGAGGAAAGGAAGGCCGAGTTGATGAGCGATCCAGACACATAGAGGACACAGGATCAGTCCTTCATGTGTCCTTTAGCGCTCTCATCAACTGTGTACATATCCTCACATGTGTGTCCTGCCCATACACACTTACTTATGAACTCTTGCATAGATGATCTTACACATACATATGTGATGTACTCTCAATTGCACATGTTCTCACACATACACTCATACATTCCTACATCCATGAGCTCACGCAAACAATTGCACATATGCACCTTCTCCCATACATCCTGAATCACATACATGTCATCACTTTCACACACGCATTCCCACATTTGTGCTCCTTCACTCATATGTTCTCAGTCACACACACAGGTTTAGGCATGGTCATACATTCCCAGACCCAAGCTTTCACACCGATCATCTTCTACACACAATCACGCATATGCCCTCACATGTACATATATGCTGAAACAATCCCATACATGATTACATATGTGTGCCTTCATTCATGCTCTCACATAATCACACATAAAAGCTTATACATGCTCCCTTCTTCCATACATTTTAATGCACATGAATACACATGTCCTAATATATATATATATATATATATATGTTGACACACATCCCCATATTTATTCATACACACAGTCACACAGATATTCTAATGAAGATGCTTATTCTCTCACACCATCACAATGCCCTCTAGTATGCATACATATGCACACACGTGCACATACACGTGTTGGAGCACTATGTAAGTGGATTCATGGTATGGCAGTCAGTGATACAATTGCCATTCATGATGCATGAATTGTCAGTGTGCAAACTGCCTCGAGGCTTGGCTGAATGACAACAGCATGGAAACATGGCTCATGAATTTGGCATGACACATGCACCAGCACCCTGGCATCCACAGACTCCTGGCAGAGACATGCACTGGGGTAGACTCTTCTTGGAGACCCGTGAGGCTGTGAGTAGAGCCCACAGCTATGTCAAGCTTTTGTTTGAAAGAAAACTTGTTGTAAGTGAATGTGTCCCATGCTAAATGCTTCCTGGTGTCCGAGAACTTTGTGTCTCTCTAGAGTTCAGCTTCCTTTGAGAATGGAGAGAATGATGGAGGGTGTATCCTAGGCACCAGGCCCACTCATGTGCCCTGAACGTAAGAACTTTGGTCTAGCCAGGCCCCTTCCTTGCTGGTGACACTGCCAAGCCCACAAAGGCACGTGGGCTATCCTAACCAATGCACTGACTTCAAAGTGTGTCTTCTTACTTCCTTAGCCTTTAACTATGAATTTAACAAAACATCAAATTTCCAGTCTCTCCCAATCTCCCAGTTCCTCATCTTGCTCATCTAAATCCCAAAGAATAAGTACAAGGAGGCCTTCTGTTGTATAGGAAAGGCACTAAGCATATATGTGGACACTCACAAGCTTTGCACACAGACTTTATGTCAGGCCAATTATTTCAGGGCCTTTATATGGAGGCAGTTGAGAAGGACAATATTTCTAATTCTCTGTGATATTGCTTTATGGAGTACATTGCAAAAACAAAAAGTATGAGCGTATTGATTGATTAATGGACTAACCCTAGCAAATACTTTGCAAGCATGAGTGGTATTTATCATTAAAAGGAACCATCCAGAAGTGGTGTGCGGACCAAAAACCATAGGCAAAGTGCATGGCTGTTCTGTGGGTAGAGTCTGAGGTAGGGGGTGAATAACAACATCTCAAACTTCCAATATATTTTACTACAGGCTTATTGTTGAAATTCCACCTTCAGAACCCCCTCCCTTCTCTCTCTCTCTCTCTCTCTCTCTCTCTCTCTCTCTCTCTCTGGTTTTCTTCATTTACCTTGTTGACTGTGATGATATCCTATGATTGGCTGTGGTGGATTGAATGAAAATGTTCCCCATAGGCTCCTGCATATGGACACTTGCTGGGAAGGGGCAGGGGAGGTTTTGAAGTTGTTTTCTTGTCAGAGAAAGTATGTCACTGGAGGTTTTGGAGTTAGAGACTATCCCGTTTCCAGTTGGTTCTCTCTTCTTCATATTTGAGGTTGAAGATGTGAGCTCTCAGCTTGCTGCTCCAGCCGCTCTGCCTGCTGCCTGTCGTCATACAATCCCCACCATTATGGCCTCTAACCCTCCAGAACTGTAAGTCCACATAAGCTCTTCTTCCCTAAGTTGCCTTTGTCCTTCTATTTAATCACAGTAACAGAAAAGTAACTAAAAGCATAGGCCCTAAGCTGGATTGAGATATGGAAAAGAAGATGAGTCTGTTGCCTGTTCTGAAGAGGGAGTAGATACAGGCACACAGAGGACTAAAACATTGTAGGAGCTAGGATGGGCTAGAGGGAGGGAGGTACCAGTACCCTGCACAGGGTGAATGTGAGCTAGGTCGACCAGAAGGAGTTACAGTAGTCATGCTGAGACCGTGCCCTACTGGGTAGAAGGTTCTGGAAGGGGAAGTTTTTGTACAGGAGAGTGACATCATCAAATTTGTGTGAGGAAAATGTAAGTCAGTATGAAAAGGAACAGATTAGTATCCATGACCCATTTTGTCATTCTACATCTAACAGTATGAGCAGCATTTGAAGGGGTAAAGAGTTTGAAGGATTACATACTGTTAGACAGAGAAACAGAGATGTGGGAAGTACTTGCAGACAGAGGGGTGTGAAGGTGCCGGGGGAGAAAATGGACCAAATTAGCGCAGCAGAGACAAATAACCTTCCTTGCATCCATCCAGCTCTCATAACAGGAAGCAGAGAAGGTGGATAAATTCATTCACTTCATTTGACGATTTTGCAGGATCAAACCCAGGGACTCTCCTTTGCTAGACAAGTGCACCTATCTACATCCCCCTTTATCATTTTATATGTTGGGAATTGTTCTTATATGAACTCAGGACTCAATTTTAATCAGTAACCACCTATACCTGGAAGACACGGTTTGAAGAAACTTTTAGCACTTGTCCCAGCTAGTTTTATTTCAAATTGACATAAGCTGGAGTCACTTTGAAAGAGGGAACTTCCATTGAGAAGATACCCCCATTACTGCCCTGTAGGCAAGCCTGTGGGGAATTTTCTTATTTAGTGACTGGTGTGGGAGGGCCTAGCTCAATTTGTAGTGCTACCTCTGGGCAGATGGTCCTAGCTGCTATAAGAAAGAAACTGAGAAATTCATAAGGAACAAGCCAGGAAGCAGCACTCCCCCATGGCTTCTGCTTCAGTTCCTGCCTCCAGGTTCCTGCTTCAAGTTCCTGTATTTACTTTCCTGGATGGTAGACTACAAGCTGTAAGATGAAATACACCCTTTCCTCTCCAAAATGCCTTCAGTGTTTATGACAGCAATAGAAGCCACATCTAAGACAGCACCCTTGATTTAGGGTTATATTGTTACTTTCATTGTTAAAAATTGTACTTATTTATTAGCATTGTGGGGGAGGGTGAGAGAGGAGAAAGAGGAGAGGAGGAAGAGGAGAGAAGAGGGAGTGTTTATGTAGAGATCAAAGGACAACTTTATGGAGTTGGGTTCCAGGGATTGAACTCTGGTGGTGAGTTGTTTGTGGCACATTCCTTTACCCACTGAACATCTGGTCCCCTTGTTTTTCTTTTTAAAGAATCTTGCTCTGTAGTCTAGGCCAGCTTTGAATTTCTAGTGGTCCTCATGCCCCAGAATACCCACCGGGTGCTGCCACACCAGGCTTAAGAGTTATTCCAGTTGAATTCGCTTGTACAAAAGCTGGGGTTTTGTATTTTGTTTAATTTTTGTTTGTTTGGATTATGTTTTGAGACAGGGTCTCAATATGTAGCCAAGACAGATCCTTTCCTGATTCCCCTGTCTCCACATCCCAAGTGTTGGGATTACAAGCACATGTCACCACGCTCTGCCTACAAAAGCTGTATGGAAAGGAATAGTTAGGGTTTGTCAAATAACTATTGGTCAGCCTGAGTTACGGTATCCTGAAGTGCTGGTTTCTGAGAGATGTAGAGCTAGTGTAATGCATTGACACCTATTTCACAAAGAGGTCGAGACAGACTGCAGAACGGAGCTCAGGGAGCCTGAGTAGACAATTGAAGACAGAATCAGCAAGGGAAGCAGGAGTCAGAGTGGCTGGGGTCGAGAGCAACCATGTGCAAAGAGGCAGATAATCACTGCCCAGTGCAGGAGACACGGAACGGAGAAGGAGGTCAGAAGCAGAAAGCCATCAAAACCATGGGGAGTATGAAGCAACTGTTCACTCTGAAGAGTTAGCGCACACCCAGGGACTCTCTGCTCCCTGACAATGGCGGACAGTGGCCAGGATCAGCTGTTGACCCTTTGGTGCATGTCCAAACACTCAGCGATTAGCATAAAAGATCATTTTCCAGTGTGAAAACTGCCTCCACTCCAGCTACTGTAATTTGGGGAAAAACAAACAAATGAAAAATGCTGAGAATTAATTCCTAGTGAGCCAATCAATAGTCCCTCATGATCACACAGAGAGAACAAAGCACTCTGGGTTAGGGGAGCGTGCACAGGAAATCTGGAGAACCAACAGACCAGCCCTTTTATGTTTCCCAGAATTAACGACCTTACATTGAAATTTCGTTTTAATTTTATCTCAGAAATGAAGGAGTTCTGTAGTTGTTCTATTTTCTCTCAGAATAGGAAGGGAGAACCCCCATTCTCTGGTTCCAGATTGGTCACCCCCAGGGAATGGCTCCTGAGCTGCCAGGAGGTAGGAGCTTCCCAGGAAGTAAGTAGAGCATAAATGCCTGTGGAGGAGCACACGTCACTCTGCATCTGAGATTCAGAAGAGGAGAGCTCTGACTGTAAGTGGAAATAAAAATATGCTTCAGTCAATGATAGAAACAAGCAAACTCTAACCCTCTGCCATTCCACTTGAGATTTCCCTTTCTTGGAATAAGCCAAGACACCATCAGACTTCCATCTGGATTCCTTAACTGGCGGCAGAGTTCTCAGTCTCAAAGTATATACTTACCCTGCCTAGTATCTGAGCCATCATTTTCTGAAGGCCCAAGGCCATAACTTACAACCAGGTCACAATGAACATTGATCCTTTCAGGCCTACTTTTGACCATGTGGTATAGAAAGTTTTATTTTCACCCAGATGTGGCCACAAAATTGGCAATTAAAATGGCATTCTAGAGGAGTTTTAAGGAAATCATATAAAGAAAAATCTTAATATCTTTCTTCTAAAATATTTTCTCTGGTCTTCTAATGCTCTTCTGGCGTCCCCTTCACTGTGTAAGATCATAACAGATAACCACCCATCATTTCTGAAAAGGTAACCTAGGGTCATTCTGATTGAAAAGTGCGGTGCTTCTCTTTTCTATTGGGTTTCTTCTGGAACAGACAGTTCTTTGGATGGAAAAGACTGAAGCTTCCCTGGAAAAGCATTTCTGAACTCATTCCATTTCAAAATAAAAAAACCCCATCACATCAATAAGGAGCTTGGATCAGTTTGCAGTCACCCCCTCTCAACATCTAACGTCAGAATAATGAAAAGCTCTGTGCTCCCCTGACTGAAGGCTGACATTCTGTCCTTCATGGATAAGTTACTTGCCATAGAGGGAAATGAAGAAATAATTTTCAGAGTTGCTATTGATCTGGCATTGCATTAACTGTCTGCTGAGCCAAGCTATTTATTGACTAAGTGCTTGCTGGCCACTTCCAATTAGCTCAGCTTTCCCTAGCAGATTTGAGGGTGGGGTGAAAAGACAACAGAATGGAATTCTCAAAACTGTCACGGAGCTATCTGTGTGACCCCTACACAGTCTTTTTTTATTTTCCAATCACACTTTAATATTTGGGTTTGGCTTTTATTCTTAATGGGAGAATATGAAATTATCCCTTGAGAAAAACTGCTCAATCACATGGTTCATGGCTTCTTCCATGCACAGAATCAAATAACAGAATACACGTAGAAAGACCACACCTATTTCTGTGTACAGATCACACCCCACTTGTATTTCTTACAGAAATTTCTTGGGCATTGGAGCCAGGACCTTTTGTTACAAGGTGAATACTTTCCTATGGGCCCATGCCTCCAGATTTTCTCATTTCCCCTGTAAATATTAACAATTTAAATAGCCCTTTCTTAGAAGCCACTCTCTTACTTACATTCACTCTTTGAAGCAATTTAGAATCACAAAACAAATCAAAGAAGCATCCTCTTTTTTTGCTTAAATACTATATGTACAGTTTGGTATAGTTCTACAAACTGAGCAAACACATGTCCCAGCATTACAGAAACCAAAGTGTAATGTCAATTTCCCCTACAATAACTATAATGTAGATTAGTTTTGTTTGGAATAGTATAGTGTGTAAGCTTTTATTTCCAGCTTTCTTGATATTCAGTCAGGGACACAATGTGGAGGTTAGGTATTTGCAAGATTATATCTGGACTATATGTATATACATGTATGTGCATGTGGTATATAATATATATATATATATATATATATATATATATATATATATATATATATATATATACACATATATATGTATATATATATAGCTGGTTTTCATAGGCACTTGTAAAAACCAAAGCCCCAACCTTCATTCTTTATTAAGAGGGACTCAGCAGGCATACCCAGCTAGTACATACAATCCCGAACATCAAGCTTTAAGTAGAAACTGCATGTGAAATTGCTTCAGGAACACTTTCAAAAGGCTGTGTGAGCCCCAATCCATCAGAATAATAGTAAATGCTCACATGATTTCAGGTTTGACACAAACGCATCCCTGTCTGTGGCATTACAGTGACTCCCTCCTTTAGAAACTTTGCAAAAATTTTCTAAGCTTCTTAAATTCCCTGCAGCCTAGAGCTACTGTATAAATATTCACAGAATTTTTCCACAGCAAAAAAAAAAAAATTGCTTCTTTTCTTGGCTTCTCAGGAGCAAACCCGTGAGAGACTTTACTGCAGCAAGATGCAAAGCACAATCATATTTTATTTGAACATCAATTTTAAAAGCAACTCTTCGTAATTCCTAGAACTGGTAATCAGAGAGCAGAATATTAATGAGACAACATCAGATACTTTAGCTTTTATGGTGGAGATTTGCTTCTCCTGAAAATAAAAATAACCCGGGTAAAAATAAGTTTTCCTTTCTATTGTACCACAAGAGTCAAGATTACCTTTTGTAACAATTAAATCATGCCTTCTTATTTTAAGAAAAGGAACATTTTTGATCTTGCCTGAAAAATGGGGAGGGCACTAGAAAGAGCTCTTTCTATGGTTAACTTAACTATAGATTAACTCCCACACTCTGAATGGGTGTTTGATGAACTTGTATGAATCTGAGGCAAAACCAAAAAGGAGATGGAAGACGCAAAATCAACATAGTAGTTTCAATGTTGTATCAGTGACCAGTGTGGAACACAATGTATTTTCAAGAGGACCATTCATTAGTTCAGTCATCCTTCACAAAGCTTGATTGTGGATTAACTGTGCATCAAGTACAGACTGGAAATAGTTTACCAAAAGAACAAGGTATCTTGCTTCAGAAAAAAAAAAAACTATTTGGAATTAATACTGTGCTGATGTACATACTCTCCCCACAGCTGGTTTCAAAACATTAGGTATCAAGTTGTTCAACTGGAGCTAAATGGGAGGCATGAACTGGGTTCTTCTGGGCTGGTGGGAGCCATTTTCGCTACAATTGCTTTGGGTGGGTATCTTAGTTAGGGTTTCTATTGCCGTGAAGAGACACCATGACCATGGCAACTCTTATAAAGGAAAATATTTAATTGGGGTGTCTTATAGGTTCAGAAGTTTAGCCCATTATGGTCGTGGTAGGACATGGTGGCATGCAGGCAGACATGGTGCTGGAGAAGGAACTAAATTCTACATCTTGTAGTTAGAGTTTTCCTGCCTGGCCCAGAGTCAGGACAAATCTCTCTTACCCGCCAGTCCCACAGTCGCTCAGACCCAACCAAGAAAGCACACAGAAATTACATTGTTTAGAAACTGTATGGCCATGGCAGGCTTCTTGTTATCTACTTCTTCTATCTTAAATTAACCCATTTTTGTTAGTCTATACTTTGCCACATGGCTTGTGGCTTACCAGTGTCTTTATGGCGGCAGCTGGCAGTGTCTCTTTCCATCCAGCCTTCCACCTCCCAGAAAATTCTCTTCTCTCTTGTCCAGCCTATACTTCCTGCCTGGCCACTGGCCAATCAGAACTTTATTTACAAAGAACAATATCCACAGCAACATCTTGATCCACAGGCAATGGGAAGTGAACTGTGTCATTGGCTGCAGCTTGAACATAGGAGATCTCAAAGCCTACCTCCAACAAGGTCATACCTAGTCCAACCAAGCCATACCTCCAATTAGTACCACTCTCTTTGGAGTCCATTTTCTTTCAAACCACCACAGTGGGTGTTTTTAGTGGTGAAAAATGAAAAATCTGAAACAAAGTAAAGACAACATGAACAGTGTTAGACCTTACCTGTTCTTTGGAGAAAATCCCTGTCAACCTGGTATTCCAAAAGCCCATGAGTGGCACCTCATCAAGTCCAACCCTGCTAAAATGAGACAGTGATTTTCCATGGGAATGTAATATGATCAAAACAAATGAGCAGTGATATAAAATAGTGCCAATAATCCTGATATCTCCAAGCATCTTCCTGTGCAACTTCACTAAGATGTTTGAAATTCCACAGCCAGCATCATTCTTTGAGATTAAATCATTAGGTCTGAGAAGGGACTTGTTAAAATGGCAGGGACCCCTGGGACAACCTCAGGTTGAGCCCTTGATAGACAAGAATCCTGGCACAGTGAAAAGAACACTGAATGAGCAGTCAGGATGGGACCCAGTCCTGATGGGCAACCACCAATTGTACAAGTCACTTCAGGCTTTCAAGCTTCACCTACTGGTGCACCCAATGTTACCACCTCTTTCATTTCTACCTGTCACGCCACAAATCACCTCAACATTGAGAATCTCTCTCAACCTGGATCATAATACCTATTGGTTGCTCTGCACCAGCAGATTCAATACTTGTCGGTTATGTTGGAAGATGTGCTGTGATGGAGTCATAGGCAAGCCACGCAGAATTACATGCCAGGGTATGTTGTATATCAATGTTTTTATTGTCCTCCTAAGTGTCCTAAAACTTACAGCTTGGTAATCACAGATCAGAATCCCTTCTGGTCAGCAGTAATTGGATGAGAGAGCTGTTCTAATATCACACCACTCTTTATAATTGTACCCCAAGTCACAACAGACACAGACAAGACATAAAACTGAGCACTGGAAGACATTTAATGGCCACACTGGTGCCCTCCAGAACATGGGTCTGAAGGGACTTTCCCTACATGTGTCATCACCCCAATTCTGAACTCCTTTGTAGAGAAGCATACATTTTGTCAAAATTTATTTTTATATCTTGAAATAAATTTTTAAGAAGAGACTAAAATTTATCTCAAGGCAAACATCTTCCAAAATATTTGTTTACTCGCGGGGGGGGGGGCTTTTATTCTTTTCTGCAACAGAAGTTTCTTTCTTTTCTCTCTTTCTTTTTTTTTTGAGACAGGGTTTCTCTGTGTAGCTTTGGAGCCTGTCCTGGATCTCACTCTGTAGACCAGGCTGGCCTCAACTCATGGAGACCCCCCTGTCTCTGCCTCCCGAGTGCTGGGATTAAAGGCATGCACCACCACCACCCAACCAGAAGTTTCTTGAGACTTAAATTTTTAAGCAATTTCAGTTGTGTGGGGACATGACAACATCTGACATCAGCATGGCTCTGGGAATAGTTATCATTAGAGCTCCAGGATGAGAAATGAGGACACTAAATGTAAATTGTTAGGATACAGTACAGCCGGAAATCTCACAGCAACACCAGTTATTTCAGATTTCCTAGAGATGAATGGGAATCCCTATTGGTTGATGGAATGATTTGGGTTGCCATAGAGAAATACATCTTCATTTACCTGTTTATCTTTATGTCTATTTTTTTCTGTTTACTGAAAGATGTAAGTTTATAAATCTTTAAACATGAAAAAAAGGAATAAAAGAATCATTCTCTGTTATTAGGCATCTAAAGAAACAACCACAGCAGTTATTTCATGCAGATCCTCCTGATATTTTCTGTTCTGCATGTGTGTATACATGTGTATAAACACACATAGACATATGTACACTGTGCACATGTACTTACAGATATGTACACTATCTACAAGGTACTCCTTTTCCCAGCTATCCCAGACATCTTTTCACACTAGCCCTTGCATCTCTTTATCTTTCCTTAAGAAAAGAAAGAACCAGACAGAACAACCCTCCTGTGGATATATGCATCGTTATGGTGTCTTTGTGAGAGAAGACTGAGACAATCAGTGCTCCTGTTCACAGATGGACAGATGGACACAGATGGACACAGATGGACACAGATGGAAGCACAGAGAGGATGCTTGCTACCTCTAGAGCCCAGAACCAATAACACCGAAGAGTCAGCAGTGGCTGAGACCTTTACACTTTGATTCGGGGTGGGGGTGTTGGGGAGTTCAGATAGGTTCTCATTATGTAACTGTGGCTGGCCTAGAACTCACTCTGTAAATGTTGAGGTGTCCTCAAACTTTCAGCAATCCTTCTGCCTCTGCTCCCTGCTGCTGGCCGTATACTCATGGGCCACCACACTGGACCACACCTGGGCTTTTAAGGTAAGTCTTCTTTTCTGGTCACTTTCAGCCCATTACCTCCCCTCTCTGGAAGTATATTGCAAATATGGCTTTTGAGCAGGCTGGGCTGCACTAACTATCCATTGATTTTGCAGACTGCAGTTAGAAGGGATACATAAATAATCATTGTACTACAGGGGATGCTCATTCATTCCCTTAAGATTAAAACTAAACAACCAGGTTGTCTGTGTTCCATTTGCCAGCAGACACTCAAAGAGAACCGGTAATCCATTTTTGGAGATTATGTTCCTGCATGTTTCTTTAAGAAAAGCACGCTTCTGAAAATGATGGCCGTTTATCGGTCCCTGTTAAATGGTGGAGAACAGGATAAGCATTTCTTTCCTGTAATACTGAAGACAGTTATCCTTTCAGAGAGGAGAAATTTTAGAAAGGGCAGTTGGAGCTGTTACTAGGACAAAAGACTGGAGGGTGGAGTTCCAATGCACTGGTCCCAGCAAGTGGGGCCCCCACTCTCACATCTCTGTCTGAAACATCTATGTCCTTGCATGTACTTGGCCCCATGATGCATCTGCAGCTCCACTCAGATCTACCCACCTGGTCTCTCCTGATGTGATCTCGAACTCCCTCCAGCTTCCTGAGCCTACAAGTGGTGGCCCTCTCTTGCTTTGTCCTGTCCCTGATCCCTATTATGGTCCTGCCCTTCCCTCCATCCCTGCCTTACTTCCCCACCACTGGCTGAGCCTCTCCTATGACACTCCCTTAATGATCCCAAGCTTGATGTTCTAGAACTAGTTCCTGTCCTTCATCCTGCTCTCTCTCTCTCTCTCTCTCTCTCTCTCTCTCTCTCTCTCTCTCTTTCTTCTTCTTCTTCTTCTTCTTCTTCTTCTTCTTCTTCTTCTTCTTCTTCTTCTTCTTCTTCTTCTTCTTCTTCTCTCTTTGTCAGTCAGAATGGCCACCTGGTAGTGTAATCAGTGTATTCTTTGCTCTAGACCAAGTATCTCTGAGCTATCTTCTGATATGCTCCCTCCTAAGCCAGCTTTGTGCTATGGACTGTCCACACCCTTGCCTCTCAACCCTTGATCTAGACTTGTCTTACCAAATACTGCCTGGCTTGTGTTCACAGCCACCATCCATGTCACCTACACAATGAGCCACCTGTTTCCAATAAATTCACAGCTGGGCTCTCGCCACACCCAATCTCTTCAAAACATGGCAGTAGAGACATCACTGATCCATCACCAAGGGATCTGCTAATGTCGAGGTTGATGATGAATCACACCCCAGTTCCTCTCTACAGAGGTTTGGTCTAATCCGGAGTGGAAAGGTGAATGAAGAAGCCAGTATACTGTGGAATGGGCACAGAAAAGGGGGATGCTGGGATACTAAGAGACACCAAACTCAGGATGTTGATCAATATCAGAGCTACCTGAAGGAAGAATAGAGTTTGGCCTGGTGGTAGAGGGGCCTCTGCAGGCTGCCTGTCCCCAGTATAAGTTTAATGTCTTCCCCACCACTCTTCATGTCTGCTGTGCTCCTCCTGGGCACATAATTCCTCAAGCTGCCCTGCCTTCATAAGCCATAAGTAGTTTGTTCCTCTACATGGGCTCAGCATATATATGTATGTGTATATATATATATACACATGCACACACACACACACACACACACACACACACACACACACACAGACACACACACACACACACACATATATATATACACACATACACACACATACACACACACACACACACACACACATATGTATATACACTCCTCCCTTGAGTGAGATGTTGAATTAAGAGCTGTATGTGGAAATGAAGAGTAAAATGGCCTAGTTCTTAAGTTCTTATCCTAAGGACCCATAACCTAAACCTATTCTAACCAGCTAACTGTCTCCCTGGAATGTTTCCTTTTAAAATTATTTTAAAATTTTATTGACAAGTATCAATTGTACATTTCAATAGATTCACTGTTATATTTTGTTATATACACACCGGATGCACTGACCAAATCCAACCTTGGTTTGTCCAGCATCCCCTCCCCTATATCCTTCCAGTCCTTAATTGTCATCTCTCTATATCCAGGTGAATGTTTAAAGAAATGCTCTCACACTTGAGAGAGGAAATGTGGGGCACTTCTTCCTGTGCCTGGCTCATGTCACTTATCATAATGGCCCATAATTCTGTCCATTTTCCTGCCAATGACAGGATATCATTCCCTATGGTTGCATAATACTCCACTGTGTACATAGAGCATATTGTCCTCCACTCTGCTACCCGTGAGCGTCTGAGTTAATTTCATAGCTTAGATATGTGCATCGTGCTTTAATACAGGGAGGGGACAGGTAGATCTGGCTTACTGCATTCATTTTCTGTGTGTATAATACACCCAGAAGTAGAGTATCTGGTTCATAGGGTAGTATAATTTTAGGGGTTGGAGGAAGGTCCATACTGCTTTTCATAAGGGCTGCTTACTAATTGATAATGAGTACTCCCACTGTGTGAGAATTCCTTTCTCTCAACACCATCACTAACATTTGTTATTATTTGTATTTTCTGAGCATTTTTGGTGTATATGGTACTGGGGATAAAATCTGGGTCTTTGAATATACTAAAAATGAGTTTTGTTGGATTAATACTTCCCTAGCTTTATCATTGTCTTTGTATTTAGGCATTCCAACTAGGGTGAGACGATACACCTCTATATAGTTTTGGTTTACATTTGCCTGATGGTTAAGGATACTGAGTATACAAAATTATTGTGGCTACTTTTTTTCCTATTGGGAATTAATATTTGGATATATAATTTTTAAATCTATTACCTTTGTTGTTGTTGTTGCTAAAAGTTTTGAGATCTATGTGTATTCTGGATACTAATCCATTGTCAGGAACAGTCAGCATGTAGTTCCTCCCTTCCTGGCAGCTGTCTAGCATGTTGTTAACAGGTTGACAGTTTCCTTAGCTTTGTAGTTTGTATTTGATGAAATTCTGTGTGTCTGTATTTTCTTTGACTTGCTATGATCTTTGGGTCACTGGGTGTTGTCATTAATACCACACATACCAGTTTGTTCATGTCATAGACCCAATTGGTCTCCATTGGCATCTTCCTGCTTTCTCTTCCTCATTTTTATGAAATTCCTGATGTGATTCATATGATTATCACTTGGAATATCCCACATTTTACCTCAGATAACTGAATTCCTTGATTTATATATTTTTTTCTCCAGTTCAATTCTAGGTATTTGAGGGTAAGAGACCTCTTCTTAGTCTATACTACTCATAATTCTCAACAAAGTGCTCAGTACAAATAGAATCTAAAGCACTCAAGGGTTTCCAGATGTTCCCAATGAAAGTTGCTAGACCCAAGGGTCTCTAAGCTTTCTGGAAAATCAAGAGCCAAGTGGCAAAAGAGCATGGAGCCAGCAGACACCCACTACACAACTTCATATGTTGATACTTTCCACTGTAAAGCAGATGGACAAAGGACTGTTAGTCACTGGAACTGTATTTCTTCCCCGGCGTCTTAACTACCAGTTGTTCACAGAAAAAAGCCTATTTCCTTACTTGGATATTTTTTCTATCATCCATGTACCCCAGTGTTTCTAATGATCAAACCTGGACTCATTAGTACTAGTCACCACCTAATTCAACAAATTCTTTTTGTTATTAAGCCAAAGCTGCAGTGATTTATCTTAAGGCCTCAAATAATTTTGGCTATAAAATACCTCATTGTGTGTAAGAAGTAACAGTCAAGTTTAAAAGTGACTAGTACTAATGAGTAGAAAGTTAGGCTCTGTTATTTCTTCCCTAAACCAATAAGTAAGCCAAATTTAATAGACATTTTACTTCCCAATGCTTTCAGAAAACAGACAGGAACTATTTCTTTTCTACTTCAAAGTAGAAATTTAAGTTCCATAGAACTCAGAAAATACCTTTGGAAATTTACACCTTGTTTGTGATTGAAGATTGCTAATGAGTCGATGTTTTAAATTATATTAATTGAAACAAAAATACCAGATCAAAATTCTTCTGAATCATTCTTCTTTGTGTCTAGATTTCAAAGAGCTTTATGGGAAGAACCTGTATTACCCACAATAGTGGATAACTTAATAACAATTTCAGCCAAGGTCTTACCTATCTAAGTTATCAGTATAGGGAGATATGGAAAAAGCCCCATTAAATACTGTTTGGAAGGAGTCTGGTGATCCATCTTGGCTCCATTCCCCATCTCTTTCCCTAAACCCACCCCTTAAAAGCCCACCAAACACAGCTCCTCCTCCAGAGAGGCTCAAGACCACAGGGTATATATAAGTGGCATCCCAGAAAACAGACTCATGGTTCTTCCCGTCTTTCAGCCTGACTCCTCTCTGAGCCTGGAAGCCCTTTACCCACTAAGCCTGGGCTTGTCCTGATTTGGTCTGATTCAGTTTACTGCATCAGTGGAGAAGCCTTCAGGGGAAAGACTTATCACATACAAAGACAGATACATGCAGATATAGATAAACCATGTTGAAACAAAACCAAAGACCTTACAGAAACATACTGTCCAATTTCTCTCTCTCTCTCTCTCTCTCTCTCTCTCTCTCTCTCTCTCTCTCTCTCTCTGTGTGTGTGTGTGTGTGTGTGTGTGTGTGTGTGTGAGAGAGAGAGAGACTCTGTCTCTCTCTCAAGAAAAATACTTATGAAATCAGCTTCAGGAAGCGTTCAAAATCAGTCAAGAGATGGATAGCCCCAGCTGAGGCTTGCACTTCAGAAATGGCTTCCCTTGAGTGGAAAATGTCATTTTTAGAAACAGAATTTCTGTAAGAGAAACTCTTACAGAAATTCTGTTTCTGCATTTATAAAGCAATTGAAAATATTAAAAACTCAGTGGACATTATTTAAAAGATAACCTCCCCATAAAAATATTTCAGGGCATCAATTTTATGTCATTACTAACAGGGTCATTTCAGCTGTGGTTGTTAAAACTCAATTCCCATGACCATCACAAATTAGAATGTAGAACCCCACATGCCGATGTTTCTGACAAAGTTGTGCCACTGATAAATTGCAAGTCATATTTGTTTACATCCTGATCACAGGCCATCACAGCGTTCACAACTCGAGAGTAGATTTTTGTTTCTTTTCAAAACTCTGCAATGCATGGGCTGTATTTCCCCCCACTATCTGGATCATGATCGGCAACATGATGTTTCCAATTGCTTGCTAACACATCTGCAACCCAGAGTGCAGTTGATAGCATGGAGCAAGGTTAATTGGATTGATAACATGGCAATATCCAAATGGCTGAATATTTTAGCATTTCATTTACTGGAAGTTTGAAAGCATTCTTCATTTCCTACCTCATTTCTGATTAGAAGCTATCAATCCCAATGTTTTAGTGTTTGACCTTGTGAATCTGACCTCCTCTCTCAAGCATTTAGCTTGGCATTGACCAGGGACTAATTCAGATAACATGGCAGGGCCAGTCTCATTTTATTTTATGAGGAGAGAGGGGAGAGATGGTTTTCCATGAAGCAGTACCAGTTGATTTGTTTTTCTGTCACTGTTCAGGAGCACTGTTCCTTTAGTGCCCAGGAAAAGGAAGGTTTATTTCTGGGCTGCCAGACTAGTTGGTGGGCAATGGGGATATCAGCTCCAGGTGCCCACCAAGCATGGCTTCCATCAGAAAATGGGCAGCCTGTACAGTTAGGCATCTGCTTATCCAGTCTATGGCTTGGTGCGTGCACTAAGCACCCACCTCTAATCATTTGCAATGGGAATCTGGTTCCAAAGTCCAAAGCTACATCCAGGCTTCCCCAGCTTGCCACAGTATTCTAGCTGGCAGTGCCTTCCTAATGCAAGAAGGTGGGCACGTTAGCCTGCCTGTCATCCAGCCAATATCTGTGGAGGGACATCTAGCTTCAAAGCTCTCAGTGTGAAAAAATACTGAAGGTTCAGCACCTCCCTTACAGAAGTTCAGAGTTGGAATTTCCAAGATCAGGGGTTTGGATCCCACTTGCCATCAGGAACACATTAGGATATCATTCTGGTATGCATGGTGTCCTAGAAAAAGAGACAGAGAGGGAATAGGCAAAGAAGTCATTATATCAAAAGGTGTAAGTAACCTCCAATGCCTTCTCCCAGCATGAATCTACAGAATGACTTGGAAGAAGAGTTCTGGGCCCTAAGCCACAGAGTAACCATGGCTAATGAAATGAGGGCGGTACCCATGTGACCTCACTTCATTACACAATAATGAAAGTAAGTATGTGAAATGGCCCTTGTATAGGTTGCTTTCCTTACTGTTCTGATAATCAGAAGGAACTTAATGAGAGTAGGTTTATTTCAGCTCACAGTTTAAGGACATAGTCCATCATGGTCCTTCCATGGAGAAGTCAAAAACCTTAGGGGCTCAAGGAAATTGGGAAGCTGAGAGCTGGTTATGTTGAGCTTGCAATAAAGAAGCTGAGTGCTTACTTCTTTCTTTTTTTCTAGTTATTGATCACAGCCCATGGCATGGCGCCACCATGTTCTCCATTAGCATTGTATAGGCAAGAACCAGAGTCAGTCACTCCCTTCAAGTCCCACTCCTAGTAACTGTGAGAACTGTGCTTTGATCTCTAAAGCCTTTATTGTTTCTTCTGACCCAAGTTGCCTTCACAAGACAACCCAAAGAAATTTCCACATGCACTGGGTATTTCTCCACCACCTTTGATGACTCATCCCATCAGGAGGTCTCCCAAGTCACCCAGGCTGGGCTAGCCCTGGTATCTGTAGTTAACTCTTTTATTTTCCATATGATGGGCAACTAGACCATTTGCTCCTCCAGCCATGACAGTGTAAGATTATTTCCCTTTTCCCTTGAGCCATGTGGACTTTCCAAAATCCCTTCACCATCTTTCAACTGAATAGACTCTTTCGTTCCATACCCTTCCTGAAGACTGCTGGCTGTATCCCAATGACACACTTGCCTGCTTCATCTAATAATGAAACTCCTCCATCCAACATTCAAAAACCACTGATGCATTAAGTTTTTAATCCAACAGATTTGTACACTAAAGCTATACTATTTGCCAGTGGAATGACCATGGGAATGTGACATGGCTCCCTTTAGGGTTAGTGATATAATAATGCCCTGTTTTTTTATAGTAGTTGCAAGGAATTTTGTGAAGAGCACATAACAACACTTGATACCAAGGTTTCCATAGTGCCCAATATCGGGTTAGAATGGACCAGCACCCTAGGGTCTTAGAGGCGTTGTGCAGGAGAAGCCCGTTCCACTGTGTATCATGAGGTGGTCTGGGGTACAATTAATAGTAAGTGTTGTTTATTTCCTTTCTCTCTTCATATTGGGCACTGAGTGTGTCCCTCATGGGATCAGGAGGAAACCTATTCCCAACAGTGCAGAAGCAGCAGCTCCCAGGTATCTGGCCCTCTTTCTCTTTGGAAGATGACCTGTTTAACTGGCAGGGTTTATTTCTAAATGTTGTCTTCTTTAAGAAAGCCTTGCCAGGCGGTGGCACACACCTTTAATCCCAGCATTTGGGAGGCAGAGCCAGATGGGGATCTCTGTGAGTTTGAGGCCAGCCTGGTCTACAGAGCGAAACCCTATCTTGAAAAAACAAAAAACCAAAAAAAAAAAAAAAAAGCAAGAAAGAGTTCATAATTAATAGATATTTGTCAATGAATGTATTTTCCCAGTAATCCCCTCTGAGTTCCTTGTAATATCAGAGAACCATCCTTGTGACTGACAAGGTCTCTAAGGAAGGGATGTTGCCTGAGATAATTTCCAAACCAAAGCACTGTAAAGCCAAATTTACCATTGTTATATCCCTAACATGTTATTTCACTAAACAACAACAACAACAAAAACTTCTCTGATCTTTTGACCTCAACATGTTGTTCTGACTAGAACACTAACTAGTGTCCTTTCCCTCCACAGCCAAGTTACTTAGATATGGGACCTGCACCTGCTCTCTGTTGTATCTGCTTCATAAACTTTGGACTGTGATCTGGCTTCTAGATCTTTCTCCTAACACTGTTTCTCATGCTGTATTACAGGCCCTTCAATCTCTTGTCTTTGGCATCTCTGCAGAGCTCTCACACCTAGTCTTTATCATCTGATGTCACCAATGGCTTCTTCCAAACCAAATGCTGGTCTTGCCTGGTCCAAAGAAATGCCATGCAGAAAAGGATATCTATCACATGTGATGCCAGCAAAATGAAAATTGGTCCCAGGGAGAATAAACCCCAGTCACTACTTTATATTAACAATTATACCCCAAATTAATTGGACTTCAACATAAATGCTAACTCTATAAGTTAGGAAAAGAAAGTGTAGATGAGGAGTCTTGTAATTTTGAACAAAACAAAGATGTCTTAGACCAGATAAAAAAGTATTACTATCAAAAAGGTCAAATATCAAAATACATCAATTTTTAAAACCCTTTTAATGTGAAAACATCATTAAGAATACTTATTGGTGAAGCACAGACTGTAAGAAAATGTTTCCAGTAACCCAAGACTCCCACATAACATGTAAAGAACTCTCACAACTTACTATCAAATGCAAAAATAAAATAAAATAAAATAAAATGTGAATGACCAGAGAAGTAGCCAATAAGTACATTAAAATAATTCAGCATTATCAGTTACAAGAGAAGAAATGATTCAAAGCCTAGTAGCAGAATGTAAGCAAGAAAGAAACCATTGAGAGCAACTGGACAAACAGCCAAAGGGATGTAAGATGGGACAAGCATTTGGAGAACTTCTGAGCATCTTCTTGTAACATGCTTCTCTGTATTGCCCCAGAGAAAAAGTTCACATGTGTATGGATTTTTCTAAGAATATTCACTCTGCCAACAGTAACCAAAGTGAGTGTTGGGGGAGGGGACCAGGAGTGTATGTATGCCCATTAGGACACTGGCTACTTCTCAATAAAAAGGAGTGATGTACACAACATGAATGGCACTCAGAAGTGCTGAGCGAACAAAGGAAGAGCATGTCCTTTGTGATGCCACTTGTCAGCTCAAAATTAGTTACTACTGCCATACTGTGATAGGAATAAAACCATTGTTAGGAGCATGAAGAACTTTCTGGAATGATGAATATATTCTGTATCTTGACAGAAATGGGAATTCCATTAGTGGATGTGTTTGTTCAAATTCACTGGCCTATATAGGTAAGAGCTGTGAATTTCGCTGAAAACCATAATTCAATATAAAGTTTTTTTCCAAAGGTAAAATTTCCTCTTTTCGTACTAATATCTCCTGTGAACCCCCAACCCTGACCCTACACCTCCTGATCACATCCCTTCCATCTGCAGCCTATCATAGGCCAGCCTTCTTTCCCTTAGCCTTTTGTCTTCTCAGCCTGACATTCCCTTATTCATTGCAAACACATCCACTCTCAAGACACAACAGAGTGAAGACATTTCTCAGTGAGGGAAGGAAGCAGGTCTTCCACAGCCTGAGACTATGCTTCAGTGATCCATATGCTACCTCTATCTTCAACTCTCTACCTCAAGTCCGCTCCTGAAGGCAGAATGGTCAAATCACATTCTTGGAGATATGGTGATACCCACAAATGGCAGAACCAGCCTGGCCTGCAGCACCATCAGAAGGCTCTGGCATGAATGTAGTCTCACTGTCTGGAGTCATGTTGCCTCCTTTGGTTTTAATTCTGTCACAGGCAGATGGTGAATGCACTGGAGAGTGATCACAACTAATTCTGGTTTCCCAGAAGCATCTAAACGCATGGCGGTTGTTTAGTATGTTTGGTGAATGTTAATAAATAATAACAACCATGAGCTGGAGTAAAGGAATTGGGTGAAATCTGAAAGTGGAACCTTGCCATAGTTGTTAGTCAAGATTAGAAAGCCAACTAGCTGTGTCAGAAAAATGAAGAGGGTTTTATGCTCAGACCTGGAACTGCCTGTACATCATTATACCAGGTCCTGTGTCTTCTTCTCTTTTTCTGCCTTTGGAAGAAGAGTCCTAACTCAGACGCCCAAAAGGAATGTCTTTAGAAACAACTGAAGAATGTGATTTGCTTCCTTAGCATCCTTGCATTTGCTCAGTGGACAGTTCTGGCAGTATGCAAAGGGGTCAAGTTTATAAAGAACATGATGAGGGTCTGGCTAAAACATTTCCAATAACTATTATTCAGGGATCTTTATTGTCCTTTGTGGTGATACTTTATTTGTGCTGAAATGTGGTGATATCTTATTAGTGATTTGATAAATAAAGCTTGCCTGTAGATCAGGGGGGAAAGGCCAGCCATTTTAAGAAAACAAAGTCAGGTACCACACACCTCTAATCCAATCACTTATTAGTTCGAGGCCATACTAGGGAACAGAGCCAAGCATGGTGACAAATGTCTTTAATTCCAGTACCAACCATAGAGACCTGGAGGTCTGTACAGACAGGCAGTGACAAGGAAGTGAGGTAGCTGGGCTACGAGCCAATGAGAGGGCAGAACAGCAAGGCAATTAAGGTGTGGGTAAACAGGAAGTGGCTCACATTTGGAAGCTGCAGAGTTGGTGAGGTAAGGTTGGCTGGTGGCTTTTCCTATTTCCCTGATCTCTAAGGCTTTCACCTCTATATTTAGCTCAGTGATTTTTATTTAATAAAACCATTTAGAAATTTGTCTACAGTCCTTGTTCATTTTTTTTTTTAACCAAAGACACTGAAAGGCTCCTTCTCACTGCCATAAGTTGCTTTTCTGAAGCAGTTCCTTGATGACTTGAGAGCAGAGGCATATGTATGCACCATCATTTCTTTTGGCCTCTTCCTAAAGCAATGACTAAGGTTAGCATTTTAAAATAATACATATTTAGGGGGCGGGAGAGATGGCTCAGTGTTTAAGAGCACTGGCTGCTCTTCCAGAGGACCCAAGTTTGATTCCTGGCCCTTCATAGACTCTCACATCTGGCTGTAACTCTGGGTTCCAGGGATCTGGTGTCCTCTTCTGACCTCCTTTAGCACCCGGCACACACATGGTACACAGACAGGCACTCAAGCAAAACACCCATATACTTATACATTTTTAAATTAAAAATTTTTAATTTTTACCTATTTTTTTTTACATATTTACCATATTACTACAACACTGGAAAATGTTTCTCTAGGTAAACTGTTATGAAACTCCATACAAACAAATTATTCTTCATTCAGGTAGAAAACCATTTATAACAAAGGACAAAGGTCAGGAAAGCCTCGTGGAAAACACACAGTTGAATTTGATTTTGAAGGGTCACTTGGTCTGGCCATGTGGCTTGACTGAATAGCAAAGGCAGGAGACCCTCCCAGGGCTCCCAGCTTGCCTGCTGTTCTTATGAATGTCTCACCCCAACACTCTCCTTGATGCTGTTTCCCTTGGCATTTCCCCCCATTTTCTATTGTGCTTGTCTCATTCCAGCCTTCCTTGTGGTTCCCTGACATGGTTTCCCTTGCATGAGGGTCATGACCCAGATTCTCTTGACCCTAGCAAACCCCGAATGAGCACTCACCATCACCCCTGTTGCTTTCTAATATCCTCTACAAAACATACTGCTCATGAAAACTCACTCAGTGGCTGAATTTCCCAGTTCTTGCTAGCTCCATGAGAACTAAGCACTGTCTGGCTGTTCATTTCGGTATTGTCAGTTTCTACAATGGTGCCACCAAGAATAGGTGCTGAATGAATGATTGAAGAATAAATGAATGGAGAAAAATGCAAGGTATGAATAAGAACTAGAGCATTGCAGACAGCTTAGTTTAGATATGAAGAAGTCAAGGGGGTTGAAGATAAAAGGTCATACTGAAGCTTAAAATGGTGGCCTTAGGCGCAGGTCACCGAGCTGGTGACCAGGAAGGTCCTGCTGTCTCAGTGATGTGGATAAAAACAGTAATACATGTGGGTTAAGCACTTCCTGTAAGAAGCCTGCATTCTTTGGACTTTATTTGTGACATGCTCATAGCAGCATTTAAGGACGATTGAAATAAACCATGTGAGGGCATGGAGATGATGGGAAGACCAATATAGTAATAACACCAATGGTGACAAGCATTTACTGAGGGCTTCCAGGGTCTACTGTTAGTGACACCCTCCACACCACGTCACCGGCTTTGCCACCAAATTCCTGGGAGAAGTAATAACTCCTCATTCGATACAAAATAAAATTAAAGGCTAAAGAGATTACATAGCTTATTAATTGAAGAAATGAGAGGAGGATGTTGTCAGAAGGGAGGCAGGGGTCACACGTGTTTCCTGGAAGACAGCTCTGACTGCCATCCTGCAGAGCTCTCTCTGAGTAGGAAGGCTATTGCTCTGCTCAGCTGAACATCAGGAAGTTACAGATATCAACCCTAGATGGATGATTCAAAAACCAGTGTTTGATGTCCCTGAAGTCTCCTTTCTTCTGTCACAGGCCTGAAACATTCTGTGCAGCTGGTGTGGAGGAGCCCGGGCCCTGAAGGGTTTCCTACAGGGAAGACAGTACCCTGCTCAGCCTGTGCTGAACATGTAGCTTTGGCCGCTTTAAATTGCTGTAATTGGGCTGCATGATGTAGCCTGCCCCGCCTTGTCCAGGAAGTGCTCTCACAGTGCTTCCTGGACAGCACAGGGTCTGCAGGTGCTCAGAGGCTGTCCCCAAGCAAAGCACATGGATACTGACAGAACAGCTGAAGTCTGGCCACATGGTTTTAGCATTTAAAAAAAAAATGTTTCATTCTTTGACAGGTTCAGACATGTATATAGTGAGTTTTAACCCTTTTCATCCCTCATGACCTTTTCTCACCCTTCCTCCTCCTCTTCTTGATTCCCTTCCTTCAAGTAAGTCTTCTTCTTCTGTGTGGGTGTATGTAGGAGAAGGAGGAGAGTGTAAGTGTGTGTGTGTGTGTGTGTGTGTGTGTGTGTGTGTGTGTGTGTCTGTGGTATGTGGTGTGAGTGTGTGTATGTGTGCATGTGTGTGTATGAGAGAGAGAGAGACAGAGACAGAGACATTGAGCTTAAATAGACTGTGCATGAGAATAGGCCCATCAACATTTCATCATGAAAGGATGAAGGGCTTGTGAGACATCACCTCTCCATGAGGGACTGTGGATAGTTAATGGTGGCTATAAAAAAAAAAAGTATCACTTTCTTCAATGGTGTTAACCATTGATAAGTTGCCCAAGCTTCATCAACTACCCTGCAACCCATGATCATACAAACAATCCTATTTCAACACAGAGACCACCTTCTCAGACCCTGTTCTTCCCACTGCACCTCTCCTTTGTGAAGCTTACACACAAAAAGGGAAACAGGCCTCACTCATGGTGCTGCTTACTGTTGACAGCAGTTCATGCTGTCACTGTTCTTACCATTAATTCTCTCCCTTTGTCCTGACCCCAGTGCATATTTAAATACGCATGGATCCTGGTAAGATATTCTTCTTAATTCACACGATTGGCATAGTAGCATCATTTTCATCCAGTACTCTAAGTTGCCTGATCCTTGCCTTGTCTTCACCCAGTTGGTTTTGCAGTCTTCCAGATGGGATACCCACACACCTTTTGTCACCTGGCCAAGATGCCAATGAGGTACAAACATTACTCAGGGCTAGGTTACTAACCTTTTAACTAAGCTCTCAGAACCTCAACTTCCTCATCTTAAAAAAGAAAAAAAAGAAAAATTATCTTGTACAGGACCAGGGTGCTGATAAAATGAAACAATATGTGTAAGAGTCCAGTGCCTGGTAGTTTATGGGGGGGGGGGGGCGGGAATCAGAAATCTGATCTTTCTCTATGACTTAACGATGGATTGTATCACACAATAAATTAACCAAACCCAAACTCAGATTGTGTCATGACATGCTTGGCCACACCTGCTGTTGCCAGCTTCATTTTAGGACAGAAATTGCTACTAGCCCACCTGGAGCGCTGATTCAGAAGGCTGTACCACCATCCTAACCCACCTGTTCTTGCCTCTCACCCTGATCTGCCCATCCATATTGAAGGGCATTATCACAAAATCATTCATTACCTTGCCAGTTTTGAGGTATTTTTATACAAGGTCCACATTTTAAAATGCTGTCTGCTTCAGTAGAAAAACTAGTCAGTGTGGTCTTAGAAACCAAAATCCATATCCATATGTTTAAAAGAATAAACAATTAATGAAAAAAGAGGGTAAAGAGGGGTGTAGGGGAGGGTTTAGATGGAGGAAATGGAAGGGGGAATAATATACTTAAAAATCTCAAAAAATTAAAGAATTTTTACATAAAGAAGTGAGCAATGTAAATGAGGGTATTTTGTATGCTGCTTTGTGAGGGAGGTCCCCTTTATAACTGGCCTCATTTTATATCTGATTACGAGGCCACAGTTTTCTAGATAAATGGGCTTTAAATGGGGACTTCCTGTAAGCCCTTGTGCAATGTTATAAATACATCTCCAGAACACATGACAAGTAATATAACTCAGAGTCAAAAGAGAACATATTAAATATTTCCAAAGCTTAAAGCGTTTGTTGGTAGGTATTAGGAGTAGAGGTTTCTTAGGGAAATGGGGATGTGGCATTGAGGAGGGAACACAACAGTTTTGGGGGGTGATTCTAAATATTGATCTGCACAATTAAGTCAAACTCCATTCCCGTGTCAGTTAAACTAAATCCATCAGTGTGAGTGTTTTCAGCCCCAATGATTCCCATGCTAAAACCCCAATCCCTAGTGGTGGTGAGGTGGCAAGATGATCAGATCATGCAGTACTGTCTTCAAAAGGAATGAGCATAGTTCTCCAAGCACTGAGTGTACACAGTCACTGCCTCTCCTTCTCTGTCTCGTAGCCAAAGCCAAACATCTTGTCATAGCAACAGAAAGTGGAATAGGACTTCAGGTGGGCTTCACCTTTGTGGGTTAGGCCTTCAGCAAAACTTTAGATTGCCTTGGGAATGAATGCACAGTGCAAGCAAGCCCTCTGGAGAGCAACATCTTCATTGCTAGCATCTCCAGGTGCTAGTCTACACTAAAGGCTACCTCGTCCCTTCTGTAACTCTCCATAACTTCTGGGCAAACATTTTGTGCCTCTGATATCACACAGTCCCAGCAAGCTGTCAGGTGTCATCAGAGCACATCTTCACACTGTGCTAGGTACTAGGAAGAGTACAAAAACATCCCTTCCTTCTGGATATCACAACATGGCTATAGAAAGTTTTTTATTTGACTCTGGGAAAGAGAACAAAGGACATATATTTTCAGGTGCCCATTTTGATCCAGCTAGTGTTTTGCCTAAAAGGATGAGGAATATGTCTAGTGTCACTCAGGGGCAGGAGCCAGACATCCATCAGAGGGGACTTTGCTTTATAAAGCAGTCCAATTCTAGACTCAGTCTGCTGGGGAAGGCTGGGCCTCCTCACATCCTGAATCTCCATGCTGGAATCTGGATGGGTTATTTTTTTTTCTATCTGTCCATTTTACCCTTTCTTCTGGCTTCAAAGAGTTTGAAAACATGTTTATGAATTGCTTACCTTTGTGGAACCTATTAAATTATAAGTCTCTTCTCTTAATATAACAAGTAGATTAAAACTTAAGTAATTTCATGGTCTACAAAGACAGTGAAATGTTTATTTGATTCAGTAATGCATTCTGTAACGTGTATTCATAAACCAAAAGCATGTTCATTGTAAACAATGAATTATCATTTGTTGGCAGCAGGGAGGCAGTGGAGAGGGTGCTGGAAACCTTATCCACAAATAATGAAGCCAATGGATGCTCCCCAAGTGCTCTGAGGGACTGAGTTCACTGTGAGAGGACAGCCACTGTTGAGGGTCCAAATAACCCTGCATTGAACACAGCACAATCCATGGCAACTGTCCACTTTCCCACTCTCTAGAAGGGCAGTGCTTGTTGACACCTACTGATAGGACTGTTTATGCTCATGCAGTGAGCCAGGCCCTGCCAGAGCCACTGTCAGACTAAATTCTCACAAAGGCTCTGAGGGCAATGTTATTTCAGGGGCTAATGTTTAGTCAACATTTAATAAATCCAAGACATTTAATTCTTATTTCCATGCAAAGGAAACAATTATTCTCTCTACTCTAATGATGCAATATTTGAGGTTCAGGGGCATTAAAACTTGTCTAGACGTCCTACAGCTGTAAGCCACAGGGACCGACTCAAAGGAAATACAGTTTAAAAACAGAAACTTGGGGATCTCTGTGAGTTCAAGGCCAGCCTGGACTACCAAGTGAGTTCCAGGAAAGGCATAAAGCTACACAAAGAAACTGTCTCGAAAAACAAAACAAAACAGAAAAACAAAAAAACAGAATCTTAGTTTTTCACCTACTTGGTTCCAGGCTCCTGTCACCACAAATGACAGAGAGAGTAACAAGATGGGGCCATTCCCTGGGGCTGGAAAAATACTATCCAGTCACAGGGCTCAGGAATGGGTAAGAAGAACATTGATTAGCCACCTCAATGGGTGTTTAAGTGTGCGTGTGTGTGTGTGTGTGTGTGTGTGTGTGTGTGTGTGTGTGTGTGTGTGTGTGTGTGTGTGTGCACATGCACTCATGGCTGCACATGTGAGAGTCGGTTGCATTGTTGCTGCTGCAGCAGCTGGGTGACCACCATAGCTATGAGAAGTGCAAGAGGGTGGGGTAGGAAGATTCCACATTTATGTCCTGATTTTGTCTGCAGGTCTCCCATTTCCATGATGGCTGGTTTCTCACAAGAGGTTCTGGAGCCAAAGGAAGGTGGCATTCTCCTTCCAGAAAGTTACAGTGTTTGAGCACATAATATTAATGTATTAACTAACTAGACATTAATAATATTTTAATGTAGAAACTTATTTTGAAGTGTAATATCATTTGTCAGGAATTATCTTGAAAAGGTTGTCCTTATTATTTATTTCCCCAAATAAAACACAGGCTTCTTAGATTGTCTGGGTACTGATTCCTCTTAGTGTGCACCAAAACTACCCTCCACATATCCTGATGACACTCAGGCACCCAAGAGTGCTGCTTGGTTTAGTCTCTGGTGCCTCCTACTGTGCCTGGATGAAGGTGCAGAGTGTCCTCTCCCCAATTACTCTCCTTCTGTATGAACTCAGTCTACATACTTCCATCTGGCCCAGCAATGCCAGCTGTGTTTCCTTTACTCTTTTGTATGCCCCATTCCTCTCATGGACTTTCTTTGATCCACACTCAAAGAACTCCCCACCCTGAAATCCTCATCTAGATTTTCAGCTTCTGACAGAAACAGCATCCTAGCCCTAAGGACGCAGTGACAGGCAGATACCTGGAGCTGCTGACATAGCTAAATAAGTGAGCTCCAGACTCAGTAAGACATCCTATCTCAACAGCTAAGGTGGTGAGCCATCAAGGAATGCACCTCATATTAACTTCTGGCCTCCACACTAATGCACATATATGGTACACTCATCTGTATGTGCATAAACAAATACATGAATCCATACATACCTCTCTCTCTTTCTCTCTCTCTCTCTCTCTCTCTCTCTCTCTCTCACACACACACACACACACACACACACAGAGAGAGAGAGAGAGAGAGAGAGAGAGAGAGAGAGAGAGAGAGAGAGAGAGAGAGAGAGAGAGAGAACAAGGAGACACAATGTGCTCTAACCTAATCTTCAGTACTTGGCAAGGGATCAGGATCAGTGCCTCTCTCACTGTGTGGACACTAAGCCAGCCACAGACTGGGCACCTGAGAATCTGTTAGAACAGAGAATTTTGAGGCTCTACCCCAGACCTAGGGGGTCAGAATTGCCTGGTTAAAGCCCAGAAATCTGTGCTTTAACATGCCTCTGGGAGATGCTGGAGCCCTGGAAAGTGTGGAGTTCTCCATCTAGACACAATGCAAGTGCGAGGAAGGGAGAGAAAGAAAGATCCCATCACAACAGTTCAGACAGGAATGGCATACTCTGCCCCTTCATGGAGAAGTCTGAAGTCCTTGGGCCTTACAAGGAAGCTTTCCCTGTGGCTCTGTGGACCTGTGCAAGTAGGGGAGTTGCTGTTTCAGATGACAGCATGAACTAACTAAACTGAGTTCTATTCGACAAGGTTTCTTCTTGACTCAGTCACTTCAGTCAAATCTGTGTCCTTGGTTACCTTGGACTTGTGGTGAATGCTCTCCCTGACACCCCTGCCCACCATCTAAACTACAGCTCCTCCTGCACTTCTCCTAATATCATGCCGAGTAGAAGAGGTCATTGCAGTCTGGGAGGGTCTAGACAGGGTGGAGAGTAAACTCTAGAAGTGACATGGCTAATTCAGAAGACAGTTGGAATGGCAAGGTCCTAAAGATGTCAGTTCGGTTTGAGAGTTCTCTATTCAAAATGTGTGACAAGAAATATTTCACATTTTGAATTTTTCAGACTGAATATTTGCATATGTATGATGAGATACCTTACAATTCATTAACACACATACCCTGAAGGTAATTTTATATTCAGGTTCTTTGGCGCACTTGCATTTTAATGGCAACCTGCCATATGAAATGAGGGAGGGAATTCTCCATTTGTGATGTGTTGGTCATGTCTCTACTCCAAAGCGTTTGAATTTTGCAGAATTTTGTTGCTGTTGTTGTTGTTGGATTAAGGCCATTCAATGCATAGCAGTAAGGCCCAGAGCCTTGAGATCCATTGCCCACCTTTCCCTTACCCCAGGAGAGGGCCTTGATTTCCCAGAGCCGTTCTAAAGGGAAAAATCAATGGTTCACTGAGTGAAGTCACTAATCGGTCACAGCACAGTCCATGCCCTGTGTCCCAGCCTTTAAAATCTTCCACTGTGCTGTATGTATCTGGCAAGGTCCTTTCTTCCCCTCTGAGCCTTAGAGTTACGCCTTCCATTCTCACCTCTCTGTCAGATCCATTATTTTTTATTCCACAGATTCTTTCTCAAAAACACTTATGTACTATAGAGTGAGAGAGGAGTCAGGCCCAGATGGACTTGAGACTAGCATGTTTGGCTGCGGCACTCCCTCTCTCTCCCGTTCTCCCTTCCTCCCCTCCCTACTTGGCTCTCACTCCACATTGCCTTTGGATCAAGCTCCAAGAGCCAGAACGGTATATTAACCTTTGCTCTTGGGGTCTCTGGGTTTCATAGGCGCTGGGATTTCTTAGAGTTATACTCTTCGGGTGGACTCATCAGAATGTCACTCCCTCTGGGACCAGGAGATCAAAGGCCTTGTGATGAACAGACCCTGGCCCCCGTGGTAATGGGCTGTGGTGGGGGAGGATTTTGCTTTGGGCTGTCTGACTACTGGGTCCCACAGCTGTCAGCAAGTGCATCCCTAATGATAATGGAAGGCTATATCTTGGCTAAGAGCCACAAAACACATGGGGTCAGTGGCCTCATACTTTTTCTCTGTATGAGATATCACATTAAAGACATTTTCACAAGACATTGATGCCTAGACCAGCCACAGGAGGAGCAGTCACAGTCCTCAAACCATTTTACATTCTTTGGTCGGAAGCTTTGTTTGTTCCAGCATCGGTCACTACAACTGTGCCTTCTAGACTTTGGGAATAATTGGCGTGCAGCTGCTGTGGCCTTAAGAAATGTAGCCAGTTGTACCTGTCCCCAAAATTGAGCAGAGCAGAGCAGAAAGTACTGATTACAACATGGTGCTGGTTTACCTTTGTTGTTCCCAGAAGGTTTCAGGGTGGGACAGAAGAAGTCCATCACTTTCCAAGAACTCTCTTGTGACACAGTGTGAGTTAACAATTCTAACAAAATTTGTGTAGTCTCAGAAGTGTGCGGGCTATTGAGTAAGAATTGCCTGAGTTCAAACCCTGACCCTGCCACTCAGGAAAAAGCAATTATCCTTCTTGCACAACAATTTTACATTTTAAATATATTGATCTTAATATATTTTGGATATTACAAGATGAGAGCTCCCATTGGTGTAGGAAAGGGGTTTCGATTAACACAGTAAAATATTTTTGAAATGTTAAATATGCATATGTGTAAGAGAAAGGGGGAGAGACTGAGTTAGAAGATAATTAAAGTGAATATATTTGAAATCAATGTAAAGGACACACAATAGGTCTGAAATGCCAACTTTGGTCTTCTTAAGCAAGAACTGAAGAAGGACCATGGATAAGCACTGCTGACTGACTTGCTCAGCTACCTTCTTTATATTTCTGATGCACCAGCCCATGGGTAACACTACTCATGATGGGCTGAGCCCTTCTGCATCAATTGTCAACCAAGAAAATATCTCACATACAGCTTGATGGGGCCAATTCAATTGAAGTTCCTCTTTCCTGGTATGTCTAGGTTTAGGTCAAGTTGACAGTATCCATTGTACCTACCTTGCATATGATAATAGCAGTGATGTGCTAATGTTCAAATGCCATGAGCTTAAGCACCCACCCTTCATGGCCATAGAACACCAAGGAGACCATGCATGTATACCCATCCCTATTCTTGCTTATCTGGTTTCCCCTAGGTTTCTGGAGAGAAGTTCCCAGAAATTGCTAACATCCTTCTCTCTCTATCTCCTTGTTCTCCTCTTCCCCTAAGTTAGTTGTTGGGGTGCTTCACCATTGCTGCTGCAGAGCATAAGAAGATTTCTATATTAAGTAAGCATTTCTTCATGAAGGGAACCATGCCCTACCATCTAATGCTTCAACTCACAATACATCTGATGTCAGCTTTCTTCCCAGAATCAATCCTGGAGAAATCACAGAAGCTGAAGGGAAGTATGAATTCCAGGGACTTTTATAAAGGGGGAAAACCCTGGTTGTACTGCCCTTGGTTATATTGAGAACTTGGGTTGTGTGTAATTCCAAGCATGCTTAAAATGTCCAGAAATTCTTGTGTTGAACTTATGTATGTGGAAGGCAGGTGACAGGAGGCAGGAATGAAGGGATGGGAAAATGGAAATATCTAGATATTTACCATTCACTTCTTCTTTTAGTTATCCTGAGATAGCCCTTGCCAGCTCCTTCCCCAAGTCAGCAGCATCAATGTCCAAGTCATTGGGCCATCAGGGCATCCTCAGGGGTTGATGAGTAATAGAAATGAGGTATGAGCCAAGCATCTACTGCAACCCACAGCTAAAATTCTAGACAACTTATTGGGAGTTGTCCAGAAGGACATGGCAACCTGCTCAGATGCTTGTTGGTTAACACAAAGATACTGTTCAATTTAAAAAGTCAATGGAGAGGTTGGGTATTTAGCTCAGTGGTAGAGCGCTTGCCTCAAGCGCAAGGCCCTGAGTTCGGTCCTCAGCTCTGGCAAAAACAAAAACAAAACAAAACAAAAAAAGTCAATAAAGCTTAAATAAACACAACAGTTTTCAATGGAAGCTGAACAAGTGAGGGTAAAACCTGGATGCTTAGCTTCTAAATCAGCAAAAGAAAACTCAGTTTTCCTAAAGAAATACAAAGGAAAGTAGGGTAAACCCAAATAAACATAAAATCAAATGGCAGAAATGACACTCGATACAATAGATGTCAGGAAATATAAATGGACCAAATTTGAAAAGTTATAGCATCTGGGTTTAGCAGAAACAAGTTAGTAGACTTTGCTATGCAAAAGAATACTTTAAACAAGCAAACACCTCAGAGAAAGTGTGGAATAAGTGAAAGAAAATTCTGAAGTGAGAGGAATCTTAAAATCTGACAGAAAATATGTCAGAACAAGGATAGTGGGGACTAGGGAGGTGTCTCAAGGCAATGAAGTGCTTATCTGACAAGCCAGAAAGACCGGGATTTGATACCTAGAACACACAGATACACAGATACACACACACACACACACACACACACACACACACACACTATACCTCACATACCAAATGTGAAGGCCCCAGTGCTGAGGAGGAGGCAGAGGTAGGTGGATCTCTGGAAATCACTGTCCACATAGCCTACCCTGCTTGATGAAACCCAGGCCAGTAAGAGACCCTGTCTCAAAAACACCCGGTGGACAGCTGAATTATCCTCTGGTCTCCATGTATACCTGCACACACATGGCATCCATGAAAAGGGTGATGGAGGCCATGTGAAAAGCCAAACAACAGACAAGCTACAGAATCTGTATGTGCACATACAAAATGCAGCCAGACACTAAGAAAAAGTGGCAAGACATTGGATAAAACCATAGTTTCAGTTTGACATTGAGACAAAATCACCCCAAACTGTAAAAATCACCAGCCACCAACTGAAGAGGATGTAAGAAAAGCCTCACCATAAATACAAGCATGCATCTCAAGTAGAAGTGTGATAATGCAGAGATCAAGACACATATCTTTAAACCAGTTTCAGGAAAAGAACTATGTTTTTTAAAAAATTTAGATAAGCATCTTCCTTTGTACTAGAAATTGAAAAAATGCATTGCCATAAAGCACTAAAATAAAATAGTCAAACGTCTAGGATGCTATCGTTGGCAAAAATAATTAAATTAAAACCATTGACGACAGATTCAAACAGACTTTTGTGCAACATGAGGCATGTAAGTGGTCAGTAAACACACTTAAAATGTCTTCTGTCATTAGTCATCAGGAATATGGAAATGAAAACCACGATGAGATGCCAATACACACAGCCAGTGTGATAATTCCATCTTTTAAATGTCAGACCTGAGTATGCTGAAATTGCAGAATGACTGAAACTCTTATTAATTTTTGGTGCAAATATAAAATAAAATATAAAATGATACATCTGACAGATTTGGTGGGAAAGGTCTCACAGTTTTGTGTGTGTGTGTGTGTGTGTGTGTGTGTGTGTGTGTGTGTGTGTGTGTTTAGTAAAACTGACTATGTGCCCATGTACCAGTCCTTTCATTTCTAGGTATCTACTTGAAAGAAATGAAATCAAGTGTTTAACCAGAACATTAAACAAGCATATTCAGTCACTATTTTTTTTTATTGCAAACATCAAAACCCTCAAATAGTCCAACCTCCTGCCAATAAGAGGATGAGAAAACAAACTGGCAAGCACAGTGGGTACTGAGTGATAGTCACAGTGATTTCCACTATACCTGCAACAACATGCATGAATCTCCAGAAACACTGTGCTGCATAAATGCTTTCCACAGAAGGCTGCATACTGTACATCCAGTATAAAGATCTTAAAACTTCTCTGAAATGTGTGAGAATGCTTATCATTTGTAACCCTGAAAAAATACAGTATTGTAATGATTATTAAACTTTAAAATCCATAGAAGATTTTATGACTAAATGGGTATGCCCTAAGCCTTGTTGCGGAATGAATACATCAAGATAGGAATTCTGCCCATGTTAATCTATAAATTAAATGTCACTGAGATAAAAATTCCAAGTATATTTTTAATTCAACTGGCTTACATTTAATTTTGTGTCAAAAAATAAATATTCAAGGGCAACCTAGTCAATTTTGAAAAAGAAAAGAGAAAACTTGTGCAGAAGATTTCTCATACAGTAGTACAGTAATAAACAGGTGATGGTGTAGCAGCCCCTCCCCTTATCCACAGGGTATGTTTGCTGAGGCCCCAGTGGATATCTGAAACTGCGGTAGTACTAGACCTATATGTACTATACTTTGCCCTACATGTTCACACTTATAATCTAGGCACAATAAGATATTAACAATGATAATTTGCCGAGCGGTGGTGGTACACACCTTTAATCCCAGCACTCAGGAGGCAGAACCAGGCAGATCTCTGTGAGTTCGAAGCCAGCCTGGTCTACAGAGTGAGATCCAGGATAGGCACCAAAACTACACAGAGAAACCCTATCTTTAAAAAAAAAAAAAAAAAAAAAAGGTAACTGGTGATGAAATTGAACAATTATTACAACACACTAGAATAAACATTATGGGAGTGCAGTCTGCCTCTTGAAGGAATCAAGGCAACCAATAATGTTTTTAAACCACAGTTGAGTGTGGATTACTGGACACGTGAAGCACACCTGCATTAAGGGAGGAATGCTGCACTAATATCTACTGTTTGTGCAAGAAAACTGTTCCAAAAGAGAAGGCTTTAGGGATGGTCCATATGTGTGCATGAGATGACCATCTGTGGCAGATGTAAACTCACAGATCTACTGTAGAAGGGGAAGGTGTTCAGTAGATGATGTCTGTGATGCAAGATATAAATGGGGGACAGAAGGCTAAATTCCTCCCTTAATACTATGTACGAGGTAATTCAGACATGTCAGGTGTGAAATTAAAAAGCAATAGATATCAGACATAAATCAGGACACTGTATTTGTGGCCAAAGGATAGAGATTTGTTACCTGATGTCAAAGACCTGACAGGCACATCCAGTTATCCCTGGGTCCTATGTTCCTGCTTCTGTTCCAATGTTCTGTGACCAAGATTTCTTTCCACTAAGTCAGAGATCAACTCAGAGACTTAACAGTCAGGTGTCCACTTTTGTAATATCTGTTTAGAGCAATTCCTGGTTTGGAATCAGCTGAGACACCATGTCATGTCATAAATGTACACTTATATATTTGTAATATATTTAAAATAGAATATCAACGTTATGTAGGAAAACCATATTGTCTTCTACAATCAGCCCTACAGTATTCACAGGGGATTAGTTCTATGACCTTTGACTGTCAAAATCCATAGATGTTTCAGTCCCTCACACCAAATGTCACATTACTTGCACATACTCTTTAAACCATTCCATTTACTCATAATATCAAATGAAATGTGAATTCTGTATAAATAGTTGTCATGCTATGTTGCTTAGAGAATAATGACAAGGAAAAAAGTTTGTAAAAGCAGGAGAAAAAATATGTATGTTTGATTTGCTGTTAGTTCAACTCACAGACAGAGAGGGTGGACTTAAGAGCTATGGCTGTATATGTGACCATTGTGCAGCTTGGTCTACGTGTGGGACTCCCAGCCGTGGGAGCAAGTGCTGTCCCTAACACTTTAGCTGGCTCTTGGGAACCTATTCCTCATACTGGGTTGCTTTGCCCAGCCTTAATACAAGGGAAGGTGCTTAGTATTACTGCAACTTGATATATCATGCTTTGTTGATACCCATGGGAGTCCTGCCCCTTTCTGAACAGAAACAGAGGAGTGGATGGGGAGGGGTAGATGTGGGGGAGAGTGAAGGGGAAGGGGGGAAGGAATGGGAGGAGAGGAGAGGAGGGAAGGGAAACGGTGGTTGAGATGTAAGATAGATAGACAGACAGACAGATAGACAGATAGATGAATGAATGAACTTCTAAAAAGCCATGGTTGGCTAGCTTACATAGTACTCAATGGTGTTGTTCAGGGTTCTGGTAGAAAAACTCATTGACACTTTCATCCAGCTGTGGATCTTATGCATTCAATACCAACTTGTCAGAGAAGATGTGCCCATTTGCACACTAGGGTTATGACTGTTATGGGGTAATTAACTACTTTTTGATTGGATTTGAAGCCTTCAAGGACTGCTCCACAAAAGAGAATTCATCCCTGGTACTTATGGTTGGGGAGATCAGAGACCCTGAGTGTGAACTGACCAGTGTTTGTAGCTAGAAGTTTTTCTGTGTCATGCCCAGCCATGCAGTCCCTCAGCTGCTTTTAAAACAATCACTCAGAAGCTTATATTAATTGTAACTGCTCGGCCATTTGCTCAGGCTTATTATTGACTAGCTCTTACACTTAAATTAACCCATAATTCTTATTTATGTTAAGCCATGTGGCTTGGTACCTTTTCTCAGTTCTGCCTTGTCATCTTGCTTCCTCTGCCTGGCTGGCAACTCCTGACTCAGTCCTTCCTCTTCCCAGAATTCTCCTCATCTGCTTACCCTGTCTATACTTCCTGCCTGGCTACTGGCCAATCAGATTTTTATTTATCAACCAATCAGAGCAACACATATTCACAGTGTACAGAAAGACATCCCACAACAAGTGTTACTCTGCTAAGATTATAGGGCATTAAACTGCTTCTAAATATTTATGATTATACCCTTAAAGAAGCTGCAGCTTCTCTTTATAGTTAATAGTGTGAATACAGGGACTTATGGCTGCTCAAGATGCTAATAGATGACTATTGGAAGTTCCTTCCTAAATATGATGTTTATTTTACCCCCTCTGAAAACTCAGGAAGTGTCAAGGAAGCAGGCAGAATGTAAAGGGGAATGGCAAGAAGAGCCTGCAAAATGCTAACTTCTGGGCCTGACTCAGCTATTGCAATCAAAAATTCATAGCAGATGAAGTTGTCTGTACTGGGTCTGTACAAGACTGGTCTCGTTACCAGTCAGTCATGGGAAGGAGGAGGGACATCTGGGGTCCTCACCCTCTCAGGAGAATGATTGTCTATCAATGAATGCTGAAGAAGGGATGTCATTGTCTTCAGTTGTTTGTGTACCCCCTGGTAAGCCTACAAGACTTCAATGGATAGTTCCATACCCATGGTCATATAGATAAACTTGTGAGTCCCAGAAGAAGATAAAATATGTGTGTGTGAGAAAGGGACTTCTTGACAGGGTGGGAGACAGATGAGAGAAGATGGGAATGAGAATAATCAGAACGCATTACCCGTGTGATGAAACTGTCAGATAACAAATTTAACTTGAAAAAGCCACTGGAAGAACAAATGCCAAAATGTGAGCAACAGATCCATTTGGTGGTAAGAAAATGTGCTGTTTGCTCCATCTACAGATTTTTATGTATTTAACAAAATGTCTGCATTGACCAGGTAGTGTCTTTGTCATTAGGGGGTAATATGCTTTCCCCAGTGAGCCAGTGAAATGGGACACATTCTTCAGTATATGCGCAATAATATTGTCCTGGAAAATAACAAAAAGACCACATTTGGAAGCTGTGTTTGTACAAAAGGAAAAAAAAATGTCTTCAGCTTCTTTTGTATGCTCCACACTTCCAAACATCATGCTGAACACTCAGTAACTGCTGAATTGAATTAGCTTATTGACCCTGAAATCACATCTACTAGGATCTTCTAGGACCAGAAAAAAAAAAAAAAAAGAACCTACCTCAAAGTGTGTGTGTACTTCTAGTTTTTAAAACAATACATACACATAAATACACACACACACACACACACACACACACACACACACACACACACTCACACACACTCTTCTGGACTCTGAAGAACCTTTCACTAGCCCTGAGAATTGGTCCTCGTGATACATCTACTCTATAAATCCTAGGGATTTCTGTTTTCATGGCATCTCATTTCACCATTTTTCTCATAACTATTAGTGAAAGGGGCTAGTTGATCCTGTAGAAAACATGTCTCTAGTTCAATGAAGTCTTTCCTTTAAAAAAAAATACATGCAAGTGTTTCCATCCAAATTATTAGCAATTACAGATGTAAAAGTTCCTGCCTGTGTTATCAGATTTGAAATCTAAGGAGCAATTCCAAGATCATTGATCATAGAATTGACAGTGGTATGAATTAGGCACCACCCAAAGGCTGGGCTCCATTAGCTCTAGTGTAGAGACTTGCACACTTTTAAGCAATTTGAGGTGGTTTCCTCACAAATCTGCATTTTGGAAGAGGACTCAGATGCTTTATGTGCCGATAGGGGTGGCAAGGACTGGAGGGAACACTACCAGACCAGCAACTATAGGGTACTTTTACAAGACAGAGCACCCCTCCACATGAAGGAAGTCTGTATTCAGCATCTGGTCTTTTTTTAACCACTGTAGTGGGCTCAGGGGCATCTAAGCAGCTGTGCCCCCCCTTCATCTTTTGTTCCTCTCCTTCTCTCTTTTCTTTAGTGATCTAACTATGACAGCTCTGTCTGCATAGCAATCTGCAGTCTGATGTTTTAAAGATTAAAAGGAATGATCTTCCCCTTGCATCAAGGAACATAGATCTAATTTAAGTGTGTGTGCTCACACCTGCACATGCACATACATGCACAAGCCAATTTAAAGCCCAACATAAATACAACATAAAAACTTTAATTATAAAATAGAAGACATTCTATGGGACAGGTTAGGTTAAACATTTCTTTCCAAAAAATTCAAAATTATTAGTGTCCCCAAATTTCACACCTTCTAAGTATTGCCATCGGGTATCAGGTGGAAAATTCCAAGGGCCTTGGTGACATGGGTTGTAGCTCCCCCTACCTGGGAGGCTGAGTCAGCGGAAGCAGATACGTGAACCCAAGTGACAGAGAAAGTTCAAAGCCATCCTGGACAAGTTTTAGCCCTTGTCTCAAAAATTAAAAACAAGGATTTTCTGGTGATATAGTTCTTTGTAAAAGCATACCTAGCCTGTGAAGATGCTAGTTCAATATCCAGCACTACAAAAATCAAAATCCCAAACCATGAATCTCTTTCATGTTGAAAATTATTTATTATTTAATACATCATTTTGAATTATCTTTAAGCTAAGTGTATAAGGTGTATATAAAATATAAATAAATTATGTCTAGATTTGAGTCCTATCATCAAGACACCTAATTATGCATGTGTAACTGTTCCAAAACTCAGAAGACATTCAAAATTAAAAATGTTTTTGTGTCCAAGCACTTTGCATAGGAGATACTCAGCTGATAACATAAATAAAGAAATCAAACTGAAGGTCCATCAATATCCTACAGACTTGGGAGAACACTCTTAGTTGGG